>NW_026623295.1:530810-565939 GCF_030028575.1 Malurus melanocephalus | reverse complement strand
TAATTACAGCACAGGCTGAGCGCCTTTGTGGCCTCTTGGCTGCTTYAGGGCTCTGCACACACTCAGTCACCTGGTTCACACATGCCGAGGCAATTTCATTAAATCAGCCGTGAACTTTCACTTGGAATTTTAACACGCTGCTGGAAAAGCCGTGGTGATTTGTGAGAAAACATTGACCTAAAGGGATCAGTATGACAATTTAGTGTATTTAATACTCCTCAGTCTGTACACTAGCAAACTTTGTCTTTGTGCTTCTTTCTAGAAAGCACTGAGCTCCAAGAGTGCCTCACCTGTACACTTGGCACACAGTGGAGCAGTCACTGGAAACAATCAGTCTGCTGTGCTCCTGCAYCTCTGTCCATCTTCTGCATCACACTCAATTCTGTAGCTTTTGGCAGCRTGGATTATTCCTGTTTTGGAGCTACATGATTGTATCACCAGTCTGAATGCCACAAATACATGGTTCACTGCCTCCCCTCTCTGGAGTAACCTCATGCTTCCTACCAAAATTAGGCAGTTGATGTTGGACTCAAAAATCTCCTTTAAAAAAAAAAAAAAAAGTTAAACTCTGTGGAAAGCTCTGCATTTATTTATTTTTCTGCCACTGATGAATCCCTTCATTTAGTACAATCTGGTAGAAGAAACTGTCCAAGACAGGAACCAAAGGCTTGTCAGTAAAAAAAGACAAGCCACAAGAGRTGAGGCTCTTACCTGAAAGGAATTTGCCTCCCCAAATCTGTTCATCCAAATCCTGGAATAGAAATTGGAAATGGCTGCMTTAATTCTGGCATCTGGAAAGAGGATACAGAATATAACAGTGAATTATATCCCAGAGTCTTTCAAAATAATTATATTCCTGGTATCCAAGGTCACGGAGAGAAGCAAAACTGATACTTCACAGTTTTGTTCCTAAGTTTAGCTCTGAGTAGGATGAGCTGCTTCAGTACTGAYAAAAGGATTCTTGTTTGGAAGACATCCCTTCATCATTTCTCTGGTCTTTTTGCAATGCATGTATTCTGCTTGCATGTCAAGGTTTTGGTGGTGGAGAGCTGCAGGAGTGGCTCCTGTGAGAAGCTGCCCAAAGCTCCTGCTATGTCCACAGAGGCAATGCCCTTTGGGTCCGAGATGGACACGTCTCCAGTCCGGTCTGAGTCTGTCAGCGATGGGGGCAGTGGCTCTGGGACAACAGAGATAAAACCAGGAAAAATGCTGCACACAGAGCTGGGAACAGGAATGAGAATATGTGAGAGAAACAGCCCTGCAGACACCAGGGTCAGTGCAGAAGGAAGSGYAGGAGGTKCTCCAGGTGCCAGAGCAGAGATTCCCCTRCAGCCCCTGGGGCAGCCCATGGTGAGGCAGCTGTGCCCYKGCAGCCCATGGAGRTCCATGGGGGAGCAGAGATCCATCTGCAATCCATGGAGGACCCCATACTGGAGCAGGTCAATCCCCAAAGGATGCTATGATCCTGTGAGAAGTCCATGCTAGAGCAGAAATCTGGCAGGACCTTAYGGAGAGAGGAGCCCACACTGGAGCAGGTTTGCTGGCAGAGCTTATGACCCTACAGGAGACCCACACTTTACCCCATGTGAGTGACCCACACTGAAACAGTTCATGCAGAACTACAGCCCAGGAGAAGGATGTGCATTGGAGAAGTTTTTGGAGGACTGGAGGGAAGGAGGGATCCACGCTGGAGGAGGAGCTGAGGAGTCCGCCCCTTTGAGGAGGAAGGAACAGCAGAGAAAACATCTGATGAAATGACCACAGCTCCCATTCCCCGTGCCCCTGTGCTGGGGGGCAAGAGGAAGGAGAGAATTTAGATGAAAATTTGAGCTTGGGAAGAAGGGAGGGGTGGGGCCAAGCTGTTTTAATATTTGCTTTTATTTCTCATTATCCTCCTTGGATTTGATTGGTAATAAATTCAGTCAATTTTCCCAAGTCAAATCTGTTTTGCCTGTTATGGTAACTGGTGACTGATCTCCCTCTGCCCTTATCATGACCCATGAGTGTTATGTTTGTTAGATTTTCTMTCCCCTGTCCAGCTGAAGAGGGGAGCAATGGAGCAGCTTCTTTCAGCCTGGCATTGATCCAGGATGAATCTACTGCACTCCATCAGCTGTGGAGGTAATTCCCACCAGAACCATCTTCCCTTACCTTTGAACAACCCCATTTTTCTTGGCAAAGGCATTTGGAGCAGCTCCAGGAGAGGAGATTGTATCCTGAAYGTCACAGCTACCTGACTGCATTTAGTAAATGGAGAATGCTTGTGTCTGGGGGTGGCCTTACTCCACACTCACTGRGGGCTGTGTGAATTTATGTGTCTGTGTGTGCAGACACAAAATMCTGAACAGAGACTCTAGAAGCACTTCACAGTTCCCAGATCCAGGTGTGCATCCAGCCACATCCTGACTACARTTTTGGGTGAGATACTGTCTTTCCTGTGCCTCTTCCTCCTTCTCACTCCTCAGAAATGTTGGTTTCCCCTTGGGAAAATGACATTTAATGAGGTGAAGCCTTTGAGGGCTAACGGCATTCTTCATTTGGTCCTTCTCTGGAGTAATTTGGAATATTTCTGCAAACAAAGATTATTCACAGGGGGGTGGTGGGTAACATAACACTTATCCTGTSTGGAAGAATAAAGAAAATATGTATTTTCTGTGGGTTTTTCTTGTATTATTATTTTTAAAATCTGTGTGCCCCATGCTTGCTTTTTTTGCCAATAATAATAATAGCAATGCCATGGATATTACAAGTTTATTTTTCTGCACTGTAGATACTTGCATATTATATCACAAATGTTACCMTCACTCTAAAATAAAATTAAAATGAAGAAATGGAGACTAAAACTTCAAAGAAGTTTCCAAGGACTTGTTTGTGATTTTCTTTTTTAGTAACTTYGTATGTTTTCAAGAAAGAATAATATACCTTTAGTATATTACTTTTTGCCATAAAGATTAAAAACAGACTAAATGAGATAATTGTTTTATTTTTCTTTTCAAGTATAAGATTTACAGAATGAGGTTGGAAAATTGTGTGTAGGCTGATGTTTTATGTTGTAGCTGGTTATTACTCACTGAGTCACTGAGTTTCCAGAGCTTGCCACACCTTAAGGTTAAAACTGCCTCAAACCAGGCAGCAAAYTCTTAGCCAAGGTGCTTTGAATGACTGTTTTTTAATGTAAAAAGATAAGTATTTAAATAGTGTGTAAAACTTTGCTGAGAATACTCAAATCCTCTTTCCTTAGAAGATCTTCTCTGCTCACTTTCTTTTTTCTCTGATAGAATTAAGCATAACAAAAAAGAAATTGTYGTAGTTACTGGTATTTCCTAAGAGTGAGAGGCATCTCTATTGATAGGAAAGAAGCCWGTATCCAATGGCACAGACACATCAAGCTGTCTTTTGGGACTTTGGAATGACATGTCTGAAATCCRCAGTGAACACTGAGTAAGCATGTGCATATGCAGATATGTTGCATTGTACTAGATCTGTGGAACGCCATGAAAAACAGTGATGCCTTTGGAGAACCCTGGAGAATGGATTCGTTGAGTGAAAAAGGGGTTTTAGCAGCTTTTCTCTCTGTGTGGGTTAAAAGAATATCTTTAATAGCCCCTGCCAAGTGTGCAATCCTCTGCTAATGGCAGCTGAAGCCGAGACTCCTGGAGCTGTGGTACCTCTGCGTTGTACAGAGTGCTTCCTCTCTGCTGGCCTTGCCCTGTTTGATTTGAGGGTCTTGCACTGGAGGATCTATTAATGGGCATCCCATGTCTCCACTGCCCCTCTGCCTCTGTTTCTATGAGATATTGCAAAGCCCATCCAGTACAATCTGCCAGACAATGCTTGCAGAGACCTCTTCAGTGGCTCAACTCACCACAACCGGTGTCAGTGAATTTCAGAAAAGTCTGAGACTGTATGGAATAAAGGTTTCAGCCTGAAGCCTTCCTTCTCACCAACAGCTTCTCACAACAAATGGTTGGGTTTTCAGGGCGGGATTTAGTTCTTGGCTGTGAACACTTCCTAGGTCTGAGCACTGATCTCCCAGCCAAGAACGAGCTGCAAAGTGAGCTAGTCAGCCCCATGGTCCCAGGCAGGGGGGCTGCTCAAGCAGCCAGACACACATGTCTGCTTTAGGGAGGGCAGAACAACACTCCAGACTCCTCTGCCCCTACAGACTTGTCTCCACCTGCTATAATAGGAGCTGGATCCCATGAAGGCACTCACATTTAGAAAGTATGTTTATGTGTCTGCAGTCTGGACCTGAATATCAAACACTTGTGGCTTAGGGATTAGGCTGCCTAAACATAGATGCCCTGTGGTGTCTGAGACATCCAAGGTGGACTGAGGGGTAGGACACAAAGCCTACAAGGGAGCTGAGGGCCAGGAGATGGAGTCCAGGCAGGACTGCACAGGGAACATTTTATCTGTGGGTAGGCAGCAGACCTGAGCCTTTAGCAATAATTCACATCTACAGATACCTTCTGATCCTGTTTCTTCTGTTTAGKCTTCTGTTGGCTTATTTATTTATTTTTATTTTTAATACCCTATTTTCCAAGTGAAGTGGCTATGTCGTCATTAGTAATCCAGGAATTCAATGTGACCAGCTACAAAGAGGAAATTGGAACTTTATTTTACCTGACGTGCATTTATTAGAGGCTCCATGAATGGCTGATTCATGCCCCTCAAAATAGAAGTCTCTTTCCTTGACCTTTACTGTCTCCCCATGCCTTTCCCTCCCAGATAGATCCAGAGAGAAAAAGACAGCAGTGGAAATGATAAGGCTCCAAAGAGAGGTTGCTCTGTAATTTATACTGAACCATAACTGTTTRCTAAGTTTGTTGTTTCAAAATACTTTTCTGATACATCTGCATCAATACCAGTCAGATATTGAGAAACAGGCTAACCCTTGCTTAAGTGGTTTTAGAAACCTCTCAGGACATCGGTGAACACATTGAACAAACAAACAGATGTGGAGTTTCCTCCCTCAACAGCGCTTCTTCTGGCACCCTGCAGCTGGGGATGGAGGAAATATTGAATGGTGATGTGAAACTACTCGTATGCTTCCTTCTCTGCCATATGGCCCTGTTGCATCCTATATGATTTTCCACATRGTGGGAGGAGCAAAGCAAACAGTCTGATGATTTGTGGTTGTTTCAGACACGCCAGAAGGGCCATAAAAAGATGTGTAAGAGTGGTGTGAATGGGTGATGAGGTGTTAWGGCACAGGAACACCTGTAAACATCTTGCTTTGCYCTGAGAARTTGGAGTTTTTCTTTCTATGCTTTWAAAAGGKCCTTAAGTAAAGGTATCTCCATGGCAAGCAGCTGTGAAAAGAAGCAGARCACAAAATTTAACAGTCTGCTATTGGGATTAATGCATCTTCTGTTTGTGTGATGGACAGAGTSCCAGACTTTGTGCAAGACTGAGATATGATTAGAAACATGACAGACCCATGAATGACCGCTCAAAAAGGTGGGTTAAGTTTGCTGCTGTATGACAGTTACCAATAGAAGGACTAAAAACACGTTTATTTCTTTCCTTCTTGCAATTTTTTTTAATTCCCTGGTGTTCTTGTTCTCTCACAGTTTAATATTCTGTTCACACAGAAAGGAGTAGGCACAGCCTGAAATTTCTTTTCTGTAGCTGCTTTGCAGAAAGCATTAGGGCCGAAAGAAGGACAGGATTTCAACATTTACAATAGACTTTAGAATGGAAACATGAAAAGCTCACATTCGTAATAGGAGACTCTACAGGCAATTTCTKAGACAAGATAACTCTGATTTTCCAAAGGCTGTATTTTCTGTGTTGGTGCTCTCACCATGGGGTCCAGAGCTTCAGAGCCCTTGTCTCCAGGCCATGAGAGGGCTGAAGCTCAATGCCATAAATATGTGGTGCTTCACTGCTAAGTGTATCTCTTTGAATAAAAATGCAGTCATTGTTTGAATAAGAGCCAAACTGAGTACCCCAGCAATGCCCTGGGCCTTGATTTAATGCCTCACAGGCAGATGGCAGCGGGACCAGGGCTGGAGGTGTTGGCCTGGTTGGCATTACATACAGGTTTACACTCAGGTTTAGTCTATGAGCGAGTACAGAAAACAGATAAATAAGATAAATATCCCCATGAAGRTTATTTTGCAGCTCAAGATGAAATCTCTTTTGTAATGTCTGTGCCAGTTCTAAAGTTAAAGATTGGTTACCAGGAAACAGAGGCTGCTTGTTTTCAAGCTTGTAAAAGACCTCAAGACAACACRGGCCAGCTAATTAGGATGATGAAGGTAGAGCCTTGTATGTGTTACAATCAGAGAGGKCAGACAATGAGGGGGTCTGAAACCAGCTCATTCCGTGACGCAGGCCTGTGCCAGGTTCTGCTGCAGTTTGGAGAAGCARTTATGTAAATATAGATTTGCAAACAATTCCACAAAGTGACAAAAACAGCGTTAATTACCAAAAATGTTAGTGATCTGTCTAGCCAACCACAGAGTGATGAAATCATGGCCATGTTAAAAATGAAAGCGTGATGTAACCCCCCTGGGTTGTTTTGTTGTTTTGTTGTGGGTTTTTTTCAGAAAGATTGCCTTTCTTCATAACTTTGACTTGTAACTCTCAAAAGTATGTGGATTAATTTTTTTTTTTAAACTAAGCCCAGGAAAATGACAACTATGCACACAGTAAAATAATGTCTGCTTCTATTGACAGATAGGAATGTCATGAGTAGTGCCACCACAAATCTTCATAGACTTAAAAATCAGTTCATTTGTGTTCAGATTCTCATCCTGAACTAAGTAAGATTTTTACTTCACTTTTGATACAAAAAAAAAAATTATTTTCTTTCAACAAATGAAAAAACAATGTTGATAGTAACTTTTTAATGCTTTTTGTACAGAGTTTCTTACATCACATTTTAATCACAATATAATAAAGCTCTTCTTTAATATTAATTTGATTCTTTATCTGGCTGCCTGTCTGCTCAGCAGTTCAGCATTACAATTTAAAAGGCTCATTTCTCAAGAATGCAATCAGCATCTTTATTGTACTCATTGGTTACTTGGGCATTATAAACATAATTGATAAATAGTAAGAGACAGAGTAGATCCTACTGGAACTAAATACTGGTRTCCAGTTACTCTACTTTCCCCAGATTATGGCTATAGATGTCATACAGGATTGACTAAAAACATTCTTTGGAAGGACTGTAGAAGTTCACATCAAGTTTAGAAAAGGTTCTGGATGCACTTAACCATAAATAATGGCTATTTTGTAATATTCAGAAACATCTTATTTCCATGGGTAAATTACTACCTTCTCTTTCTCTGGTGAAAATTTAAATAGYAGCTTCAAACAAAAGCTGCTTCTATTCCTGCCACAAGCTTATACAACACAGTGTTGATACAATTTAAAGGAGCTGACATACTGCTTAAAATATGGATGCTGCATATGACTAAAATAATACGAATTATATGCTGAAGTCATTACTGAGTTGTTACCCAGAGAAAACATAGTGTTGCTTCAATAAATATTTCAGGATTCAACACTATAATTCTTAGGAGACATTTTACAGAAATAGGATGGATAGTAACTTAAAAATTGCTGTGGAATTAGTATTACAGTGTTTAAATATTTAACCAGCACTTCACTAAAATAGGATAGTTTCTCCATATATTTGTTAACCACATAGTAAATTTACAAAGGACAGATCATATCTCCTATCTTCTCCCTCCCCCATTAAATAAATGAGTAATAAGAATTCATTCCYGTTCTTCTAAAACTGGCCAAATCAGTGGCTTCTTATGTCATAGCATGAGAGTGAAGTTTTGATGAAATCATGTYTGTGATCAAAAGTCCCCTTCTAATCCAGTCTGACCTTCAATCTARGACATGAAATAAAGCTCTATCTTTTAATCAGAAATTATTTTCTGTAAAAAACATTTGAAAGACCTCACAGAACATTTAACACAAATTTTATTTCTGTCATGCTCCGAAGCAGTCCCATTTCTACAGCAGTGGAAATTCAGGTGCAGAGAGGCAGCGTGTGTTTGATGACAGTCCAGAACTCTGAGGTCCTGCTTTTCAGTCTCTTCGCTGAGGGGCTCGAGTTTGAATGTCAAGAKACACCAAAGATTTCCAAGAGCTTCACAGCCACTGAAGGGCAAAGCCCAGGAAAAATAGGTTTGGCATTTCTGTGGCTTGTGATCTGTAACTAATAAACCAACCAGTAAAGGATGTGGCTGGCAGGCAAAAGCAGTGTATAGCAATGCATAGCAGTGAATTTGTCATGCTGTAGAGTGGCTCTTCTCTTCTATTCCATGATGCACATCCAAAATGCACATTGACTCTTACCTGCAACATCTGTATGAGTGCCAAAGAGATAACTTTCAGTTGAAAATGTGTTAATATTTGTAGAGGATCAGGCTCTTATCTCTTATCTATATATATATTTCCCATAGTGCCAGGTTAATGGGATTTGCAATCTCCAATTATAAAGATAATTCTCATAAAACATTTCTATACTTTGAGATTACTGGTGGAAGGAGGCAACTTTTAAACTTCACTGTTTAATGTGTTAAAGAGTGATGTCTCTGATCCAAAACTAAGTAATTCAGCAGAAAGATTTCCACTGATTTCAATGGGCTTTGAACCAGGGAATGGTCTCTAATATGTTCCATGCACCATGCTCAGATATGAGAAGAAAAAAGTGAAGGGAGAGACTTTTTATTCCTCTACTGCCTAGTGTTTGGGATGACTCAGACACAGCAGACTGCTAGGAAATTGTATTTATACCACAAGGACAACACTTATTGCAACTCCTTAGTCATCAGAGAGTAGCAAAATGCCATTGTGAAGTCTGATATGGGGTCGCAGTATGCAGCTTTTGGATTATTAATTTACTTACATAACATATAGATTTTTAAGATTAATTTTATGTAGGAGTTGAAGATGAATGAAGRTTTATTTAATCCAGAATGGTGTGGATTAGCAGGTTATTTCAGTAACACTCATTGATTCCAAAAGCTGGTGAAGTGAATCACACAAATGAATCTGACAGAACTCTGTTGCCAAACACCACCACATGAAATACTTATCAAGCATCAGGAATAAGAAACTTCCTCTGAAAATTGCCCAACAGAGAAATGGTCCTCCTATTTAGTCTCAGTATTACTGTTGTTTGGGTCCGGTTACTCAAAAAGAAAAGATGCTACATTTTAACTGTCTTCAGCACTTGTGCAGCTGCCCATCTCTTTGGTGYCACATTCACATCTCCCCAGATAGATGCACATCTCCCCATATCTTTGCACATATGAAAACTTTAATTTAGTGGAGTGAGCTCTGCCTTTGGGCTGTGTGCAGCCTCAAGGATTTATTTTAAAAACCTTTTCCGATTTTAATATCTATTTGATATTCACMAAGAGCATTTTGGCTGTGTCATGCTGTGCGAATAGGCTGCAAGATTTCTCTGTCAGTTTGACATTCTGCTGCCCCTAGGTAGCAGAACGCTGTGGTCTCTGAGGACAACCCTCAAAACTCAAAAGAGCTGGGTACCGACTCCCAGCGGGGCTTCCTTTATGTGAGCTGAGCCAGCCAACAACTCCATGACTCCAGCAGATGTTTTTGGCCTTCAGACCTGTGGGTGAATTTATGCATCTTCCCTCATTCCCTCAGCAATCTATCTGGCTGAAGCCAGCATGGTTTAACCTGGACCCGTGCCGAGGACAATCAGGAATGAAGGGCTGGCCCGGTGAGGTTTTCCAGCATGTATCAGGCAGATTGTGTTCGGGGGCAAAGGGTCCATGCTACATAAGTGCCATAGAGCCTGTACCAGTGTTCTCTTCTCCCCATTGGGCYCTCTTTGATTGCAGGTTTTAAATATGTCATGTGTTTCCAGATGCATTATTGATGTTTTCTCATGTTGTTTTGCAATTTGCGGCAGTGAGGGGTCTAYTGGAAAGCAGCCCTTGGTTTAGTGGGCAGCCCTGTAGCAAAATATTAGTAATACTGAAATCTGCTGCTCTAAGTGAAATTTGATTTAAACATAGATGACAGAAAGTATTCAAATAATTTTTTTTGTAAGTGTTGGAGACATTTGAAAGTGGTTAACTAAAAATATAGCTGTTTTTAGTTTTTGTCTTTTATTTCTTTTTTTTATCTTGCCTCTTCTTTCTTCCCTTTCCCTTTCCCTTTCCCTTTCCCTTTCCCTTTCCCTTTCCCTTTCCCTTTCCCTTTCCCTTTCCCTTTCCCTTTCCCTTTCCCTTTCCCTTTCCCTTTCCCTTTCCCTTTCCCTTTCCCTTTCCCTCTCCCTTTCCCTTTCCCTTTCCCTTATTTCCCTTTCCCTTTCCCTTTCCCTTTCCCTTTCCCTTTCCCTTTCCCTTATTTCCCTTTCCCTTTCCCTTTCTCTTTCCCTTTCCCTTCTTTCCCTTTCCCTTTCCATTATACTTCATGATAAGAATGAGGACACAAGCTGTGCCTTGATCTGGAGATGCCAAAGCACTGCCAAATGAGGAGAAGTGGGTGGTGGCTGTTCATCCCTGTGGCAGTGGCTCAAATAAATAACTTTTTTTCATCTGGTCTGGGTAGGAGGCTGTGTCTGCTTCCGAGTCTAGACTCAGATACCAAGGGCTGTGTCCACACCAGCTGGAGTTTAGGCAGTACTCCTGCCATGAAATGTTCCTTCACCCATTACAGAAACTGAAGCAAAGCTCCATCAGCACGTGGTGCAATTTAGTGCCAGCTCATGACACTAGTGTTTCACAGTCAGTCCCAGAGTTTATTGTTTTCAGCACATTTAATTCTATTTGCATTCTGGTTTGATTTGATGTTAAAAAAATGGATACTTGCTTCATGCCATACTGCCCTACAATCAGAGGAAGCACTTAACCAAGACTCTCCTGACTTTAAATAAATACTTCTTCCAGAAGTGTATCCTTCAAGTTGTATTCTAAATTAGAGCTTTTCCTTTCCCAGACCAAATAGTTTTAGGGTAAATGCTTATTTATACATTTGTGTATAAGTTTCAGGAGTTTAGAAGCAAATGTATTTTTGAAGCCCAATAATTTGTGGTTGAACGGGGTAGCTAGCCTTGAACTTAATATTTGCTTGGCTATTTCCAAGAATTATTTAATCCTTGGTGCAATTTAATTTTTGGATACCTAAAATGTTTTGTTTAGGAATCAGAAAAATCTATGAAATCAAGGGAGTCATAGATGATCATTGCATGATCGTGATAATCTTTTTTTTTACTTGGCTGACCATTAATTTGCCTTAACTACCAATTTTGTGATCATCCAGTTCTGAATGTTATGTATTGTATACTGAAATTTACCCTACTCATCTATGTGGYCACAAAAGGAATCCCCAGGGCCATTTTTAATTTCACAGTCAAATGCACTACTTGACTGGCAGCCTTGAAACCAGTGTGTGTCCTACAGTTTGGATCTCCTCTGGGAACAGTACTCARCAGTTAATTTAGCTGTTTTGCTTTGCACGAGTATCCCAGCAGGAAGATTTTGAAGAGGTGGTGCTGGAGGAAGGACAGGGATTGGGAAAAATATATGTGCAAGTTAAAAAAAAATAAATAAAAAGAAAGAAGATAGAGCAGAACCCTTAATGTTTTTTTGAACAAGATGTAATCAGTTGCCATAATACTGTACTGTTTGTTTGACTTTTTTTTTTTTCAGTGTGGTTACTGTTACTTCATCCCTGAAACGTTTCCAAGAGAAACAAKGGATTGTCCACAAGATAATCACCGCTGTGTCTGACTCCTCTGCGTGTAGTATGGTGTGTCACTAAGAGAGAGGTATTATCTACACACAGCCTCTGAACAAAAATCAAGAATACTCACTGGGGATAGAACTGTAAGTGCACATTTTTCTGCAAATGGATGGTTCCTCCAAAGAAAGTTCCTTGCTTCTAGGTAAAAGTAGCGCTCCATCTTCTCCAGTATCAATATTTGTGTGTCTGCTCTGTTGAATGTGATGACACCTTCAATACCTTCAATCTCGTCAGTGGTAGTTTAGGACAAGGCCAGCAATGATTTCTGAATGGATTGGACTGCACATCCGGCACCAAATCTCCTCGTGAGCTGAGCTGTGTCAGCTCAGTCCAAGGGACATGCCCGTGCCCTGTGCTCTCAGAGGGGACCAGACACAGCCACGGTGCCTGCCATGAGCTGGACTGTCCCCATTGCTCATTTGGTGGCTGCCCTGCCTGCAGTAACCAGCATGGGGGAATCTCCCATCCTRCAAAATAAACGGCAAAGTCCACCACCACAGTGTTCTCATTCTGACAGACAGCCATCTTCTCCTCAGGTGTAAATCCACACTATGAAAATGGATGTTATGCAACTGTCAGCTTTGAGACGGGGACAGTCCCCCAGCTCGTGGGGGGACATCTGGCAGTAGCTTCAATCTCCTAGAAATACTGAGAATCTCACACAAGCTACAGGAGTCACAAGAGCCAGATTTCAGGTGCGCATCTTCACTCAGAACAGCACCCAGAGTAAATTTACAGGAGTAAACCTTCTTTTAAAAAATGTTCAATTTGTATATTTACATGGGATCTATTCTGCCCAGCTTAGCAGGGGACCTACATTTGACTTGCTTGAAGAAATTCTTTCCTAACTGGGTGCTAAAATTCTCTCCACACTCACAAAGAAGAGGAAAGTGCCTTTGGAGACATTCAGAATATTGAACTGTCACYCAAAGTGTTTTCAAAAATGTAGGCTGGGTTGTAGCACGTATCAGTACACCAGCAGTGGTTTAGGGGAATTTTTTAAAATTRTGGTTCTCATTACCTAAATAAGGTGGAATTATGCTAGCCAGTTCATGCCTAAAAGTCCATTCCTTCTCATCAATAGTTTACTTGACTGCCAAATAAGTATAGTTCCAGAATTAGATATATTAGACATCTCATGGGTTTTGTTATAATTTTGCCCGGACTTATTTATGGTTTCAGCATCATGGAGGAGCTTGCTTTTACAACCATTGTAGAAATCAGTGTAATCAGAGATGAGTAGCTGATGGGTCTTCTGGTAAAATCTACACTATTCAATTTTAGAGTGATTATTTTTCAAAAACTGTGATGGTGGTCTTAGAAAAAACTGTACATTTTTGATAATCTTAATGCTTATTGGATGGACAGTATCAGAAGTCCAGCATGTAACAAGATGGCATTTCTACCCAGCACCAGGCCTTTATACTTTTACTAATGAAAGAAGATTTTAGCTTCAGAGCTGATCTCATCAAAGYAAATTTCTCCTTGTTGTGCCTCAGCTGGCAGGGTCTGAAGAGTGATGGCTGTTGGTCACTAGTGTGAAATTGGACATAAGTTAGTTGCAGTCAATTCATAGGTAAGCAACTAGCTTTAATAAATCCATACAAACCATGAAATCCTGACTTCTAGTGTCAGAACACCTCACAAAAAGTGATCTGTGCCTCCTGATTTTATTAGTTTTTCTATGGACCAGTGAAGAGGGTAATATGTTTGATGCATTTTATGTATGTCAGCACTTTTTGGCTGAAATGGAATAATTAAATATCCTTACAGAGAAAATTTGCTTCTGTGCTATGGAAATGTCCTCACAAAAGTTGTTAATTCTGTGCAAAAATTGAGTGATGATAATTAGCAAAAGTGAGTAAAAAATAGCAGAAAGCAATTATGAAAATTAACAAAAAAGCTTGTGAAAATGTTGCGTAGGTGCAGCAGCTTGGAAAGAAAGCCTTGACTTTGTTATTTCTTCTCTGTCCCATGACTTAAAATACAAGCCATGGCTCCTACGTTGATGGGAAAAGGCAAAACATATGCTTTTGAGCTAACAAAAAAACAACACAYGAGGCACAATGTTATTGCAAGTGTCAAGCTAAATGGAACTTTTCCATGAGCCATATTCAGAGCGGTGTCGACGGCCACAAGGCCAGCTTCAGCTCGCTTCTGGGGGTGTTGGAGCCCACACGGGCCGGCATCCAAACACCGTAGAAATACAATACAACAATGTTTTCTCCTCCCGATGCTTTTCATGAAACCACCACAAGTCCTGCATCAGGATCCCAGTGTATCTGTCTAGCTCAGAAGTTCAGACTTGGGAAAACAGCTGGTAAAAACTGCTTCATGCATCATGCTTTACAAAACTTGACTACTTTGCATTTGAAGAGGCATAATWACCCGTGTTAAATATCACTGGTTAGAAGCTGCACTGAAAAAGAAGTGACATTTGGATGGGTTGTTAGGGCAGGGAGATGAATAATTTTCAGCTTTTTGACAAAAAATAATTGCGTAATTCAGTCCCTCAAATTGCATTCTTCAGAGTGACTGTGTGAAAACTATGTTTTTTAATGAACATACTTATCTTTGATGTGAATTTATTCATTACTGCCTCTATTAATCTGAAGAAATGTTTAACAGAGAACACGTGGGAACTCTGCTGAGCCAGAAYTGAACGGGGAGGGAGAGCTGAAGGCTTTTGGATTCATTGTCTATCAGCAGCACTGKTAAATAAGCAATGACTGACAGTGTCTCAGCCCTTCATCTGCAGGCASAGTATTCACATCCTCAGGTGACATCCTCGGAATGGGGTGGAACGCAACAGCGAGGAGCATTTGCCCTGCAACATCACCRCTACTGGCATTAATCAGCAAGCCAGGAAAAACATGGCTTGGCTTTTGACTCCTCAGATGTGTTGACAGAGCTGACACTTAAGAGTTCTCTCTTTTTTTAACTTGTGAAATGCGTGTGTGTTACCTGGAATTACTGAGTCACAACAAATATAGAAAAACCGCTCCCATGCCATTTCCCAGAGATGAGCGGTCATTTAATAACAGTTTGTTTATACAATATTTGTTTCCAGTGTCCATGTTAGAGCCTCAAAGTACTTTGCAAATGTTAATAAAACTATTCATGATCCTTTCCGGCTAAGTAATTTATCTCTGTTTTATTGACCAGAGCCATGAAGACACTGTTAATGGYTTTTATCTGTTACATGAAGTACTTCTGAGCTGTGGCTTTCCATGTTCTTTGAAAGAAAACCCAAACAGAGCCCAAACCATGTCATTATTAAGCCTGTTTTACAGATGAAGAAATAAGGCTTCATAAAGAACTAGGACTGACTGATGGGTATATAAATAGAGATAACTATATGCCAGCATGTGCATCGTGCAAATTGTTTTCACCAGTCATGGGGGATTTCTGGGGCAGAACTGGAGGGCTGGTGGAGGGAGGAGAAGCAGCCCTCCTGTGGTCATGTCAGTGTGGTTTCTTTAGGCTGCTTCCAAGAACTTGTTCAGTGAGCACATCCCAAAGCAGAGAGTCCCGTGTGTGTCCACATGGAGGGTTGTTGCACACATTCTCATTGCAGTGAAAGCCCAGGTGCATTGCACATCAGTGCTGCAGGACCTCTGGTACTGGCAAAGCCCTGCACCAATTTCTTCAGGGCTGATTTGCTTGCAAAAACTATCTATCTATCTATCTATCTATCTATCTATCTATCTATCTATCTATCTATCTATCTATCTATCTATCTATCTATCTATCTATCCACACACACATGTATACTTAAAAAAACCCCAAACATATGCATATACCTCAACCATGCAGCCACATCTATCTTCTCTTTCTCCAGAGGCTTTGGTAGTGGGATTGCTTGGTGGACATGAGAAGCCCCCTCCAACCCTCTGTCTCTGAAGGTCTTCTCTTTGGAGATGGTCCATAGAGCTGGTTTGAGATCTGTGGCATTCACCACAAGCCTAAGCACAGCCCGAAAATGGCAGAAGACAGGTGTGAGGGCACTGTTCTTGGGCTGAGGGATTGTAAGCAGGGGACTTTAGTCACTGAAGATTTTACCTCAGGCATTGAGTCAGAGGAAAAGTCCCTCACCATCAAGTGACACACACTTTATTCCTGGCAGGAGGTGAGAAATGTTGTCTTGGACAACATCATTGTTATTCCAGGCTGGTGACAATGAGCAGGTTTTGAGCCAAGGTCTTTGGTGCCTTGTTGTGGTCTAGACATCACCTGAAGCACCAGCCAGAGATGGCTTGGCCTCCCATTTTGAATTTCTCTCAGCAATCTCTGTGATATGTTACTGAATTACCTTTTTTTTCCTTTTAATTGTGATATGCAGGAGTAGGTTCTCACCAATACTCATTCCTGCCATGCTCTTACCTGCATTGCTGGAGACATGCTTGCATTGTCAATGCCTCCTGGGGAAAAGGAACTCTAATGAGCGCGTAAGGTTCATTTTCTTGACACTGTAAACATTTTGATTTCTCTAGCATCACTGCGTAGGAATGCCTTGATCCTCTTAAACTGAAAATTCACCTTGAAATGTTTCTCTAAACTCGGAATCAACAAAAGGGTTTGGGTTGGAGGGGACCTTAAAGGTTCCAACCCCTCTGCTGTGGGAGATCCTTCCACAGGTTGCTCRGGGTCCCATCCAACCTAGCTTGGAACAMTTCCAGCGATGGGACATCCACCACATCCCTGGACAACCTGTGACAGCGCCTCACCACCCCCTGGGTAAAAAAATTTTGTCCTAATAGCTAATCCAAATCTCTTCTCCCTTCTTTAAAAATGGTTTTCCCTTGTCCCATCAGTATCTGCCTGTGTAAAAAGTGATCCATTAGACAACAGGAGAAACTCTCTCTTTAATTTTATGCTTTACTCAAGGATTTTCATAAAGGGAAGGCTGTATTAGCATCTCTCTCTGCTGGATAACCATGCTAAGCAGTATTGAGACTGAAATAATTCAGGCTCCTAGTTTCATCTTGTTTCAAATGATGCTGTCTCACAGCTTTTGCCTAAAAGGGAATGCAGAGAATGGCTCTTCAATTATATGTTTTCAATTTATACCTGTCAGAAAGAGCTGATAAGTTTGGATCCAGGATATCTTCACAGAATCACCACTCCAGCATGAGTCCATGGGTCAACAAACTTTAAATACAATTAATGGATTTTGAACTCATGGTCCGTGAAAGTGGTCTCAGAAATGTACAGAGAAATACTGAGGCCTCTGATTGCGAAGTACATGTGATACTGGTAAATCTCCATAAAAAAAAAAACAAAAGCAAAACCAAAAACAAACAAACCAAAAAATACCACCAAAAAAAGTAGCAAGAGATAAAGATATGCGTTAAAATGATATTACACTTTAATGTAGATTTATTAATTGCSTTTTTAGGTTTGCACAGCGAAAGTCTACAGATGTAAACAGAGGCRTCATAATGGAGGTGGAAAGTAATCTGTTGGCATGATCTTCATGGATAGCTTTTTTCCCTGCCCTTTGCAGATTTTCAAGAATAATTTCACTTGCTAAAAATCCCCACAAGATGGCAGTGCTCAGTTCATTAACAACCGAAAGCAAAACAGTTATTTTGCTGTACAGCGAAAATGAAATAGAGAAAAAAATATTATCGCACACAAAAGCAGTGGCTTCTTAACTCTTTCTGMTCATCCCACACGAAGACAATTTACCCCTAAAGCACACAAGAATGTGTCAGTGAAATCCACAGCGAACACCCACAACCCTGAAAAAAAGCCAAATCCTTCTTTGTTACCCAGAAATACAGAAGTATTTTGCTTAGCCAGCTAATCTTCCAAACAGCGAAAGAAAGTGAAAATGACACCTGAATTTGTCCCACTTTGTTTAATATATATATACACATATATTTCTTCTCTGTGCTTGAGGCTTAGAGCTTCCAAGATAACACATAACCAAACTGCAGATTTTTTCTTTTTCCAAACAATATGTAAGATAACAAACAGATGGGCTTAACCTCCTCCCTGCTTCTCTTTCTGCTTGTTCGGTAATACAGTAAATGCAAGGATTTCCTGCATCGTTGCAGTGCAGTGTTGTGTAATGGCATTTTAAAAGAGACTTCTTTTCTTAATGAATTTTCTCAGAGCGCACAACATCTCTGTTTGAACACATCTTCATTATTTAGCTTGAGAGCAGTTCAGAGCATGCCAAGTTAAATATCTAAAAATAGAGAGCATGACTTTTTGGTCGCAGCATCTTTTCATAGATGCAGCAGACCAACTGCTGAGGAAACAGAACTCAGTCCAGGCTCTGAACACTGAGGTTTCTACCAAAAAATCAATGCTCAGCTTCAGCTTCCCATTTCTTAAGTTATATCCAGTGGCAGCTAAAGGCACTAAGGAGCCAGCAAACCTCCTGCCTGTCTTTGTGCTGTGAGGACCCATGTTCAACCCTGCCTGACTGAAACGGTGCTGCCCTATAAAACTGTGTCACCATGCCCTGTCCCCTGCCTGTGGTGTCCCCAAGACTCAGTGGGACAGGCAGTACCTTTCTTGTCRGCACAGGGTGGGTCAGGCAGTTGGCACATCTGGTGCTTTCACCAGCGAAGCCATCAAGGGATAGCAGCACCATCTCCTGAAAAGAGTGGGACCACCATTTGGGGGAAAACACCCCAAACTACAAACTGAATATATAATGGTTACGGTACTCAGAGATTTCTGCCTGTGCTGGGGAAAACAAAGGGGGTAAAATCATTGACAAAGTCCCGAGAGGGAGCTGGTTTCCTGGAGTGACCATGCCCAAGGGTGGGTGGGCATCCTTGCCTTCTGGAAGTGGAGAGGGTGTGCAGGACCCTCCCCCCAGGAGGATACTTCCAGGGRCATGAAACATCCACCTACTGAGGGGTGACTTCCCTTAACCGGAAACACAGGACTGGGAAGTGAGAAAATGCCCATTTTCAGTATCATCCTCCTGCCACTACAGTCCCCACCCAGCCATGGGCTGCAGCCACCAGGGTATTTAGTGGTGATCTTCACTTGACAATGAGCTCCTGCTCCCAAAGCCATCAGCTTTTCTCAACCTTTTCCTCCTGGCAGCAAGCCACCACCTTCAATCTCCAGGCAGACATGGTAACCAGACCTTCTTGCAGGCAGAGCCTGCTGCCCTCAGCCCCATCGTCAAAGGGTGGAAATGCTCCCTCTGACCGTGGCAGCCCCTTCTCAGTGCCAGCGCAGGCTTTGGGAAGATGTTGAGCCAGAATCCTGGCAGAAGATTACTCCAAATTATTTAACTTCTGTGCTACCTGGCTTTGCAGCAAATCCCAGCTTTCCGCAGGTGCAGAAAGAGGCCAGAAATGTGCTGTTCCCCTTTGCTGCACAATGGTTTGGAACCAGGAGTAGACAGATGCCCTGGGATCTGTCCAAAATCTTGCATCTTTGAGTGATTAAAATAATCCTTATTTATGCTGGAGCTGACAAATAGTGCATCCATAATAACATGAAAATATTCGTCCTTTTAATTTTTGCTGTGGTGACTAAAGTGGCTAAAATAAAAATAACTATTGAAATAAAAATGGATTGTTTAAAAATACTACCAGACCTACCAGAACTTCAGGTTTTTCTTAAGTTTTATTATACATATTTTCCTCACAAGATATTTCTTATTTTATTCATATTTATTCAAAAGTATCATGTTATTTCAGTTGGTCAAAAATAAACAGGAGAGAAAAAAAAGGAGAATTGAGTCACCTGGCATACCTATAGAATATTGGCAAAGTAGTAACAGATTCTAAAAATGAAAAGACAACTGTTCCAAAGTCAGCACCTGCTGCTGTGAGTTTGGTATTATTGTGTTTGCTGGTACTTCCACTTCCCATGGTCTGTCGAAGCAGATGTTACCATTTGGGAAGGTCTCTGGTTAACAAGACCACTCTTAATCAATCACAGCACTTTTCCAACRGATTTATTCCTTATGGCAAGGTGTGCAGTGGCACAGAACGTTCGCTACACGTGGGATCCGAGCTGAATGGATGTAACACGGCTCCCCAGCCCTCCGAGCAATAATACCAAATGACACAGTTAATGCGGTTCCTCATTAAGAAAATGCAATGACTGATTAACACTTCACTCCTTCACATCTGAGATCACCCACATTCCCACAGGACATCTGAATATTTCCTTTTATCCTTGTCAAAACTGTGCAGTGGGAAGGTAATGTGGCTGTCTCGCACAGGCTGCTCAKCAATGTTGGCGATGTTTTAACACAAGAGGCTGTGCTGTGATGGTCCATGCTGCAGAACTGCTCTGCTCGTGTTGTGAGATTATGAGGCTCTTTTTGTGTGGACAAAGTGAGCCCCAGCACCCACCCCCTGTTTAGAAATAAGACAGCAAATCAATGCTGGCATTAGTGGAAGCTGAATTTGAGGGAGTTGACAATGTTGATCTCTGTTGTGGGATTTTAGGGCTGCTCGACTGGGCTGCACAGAAAGTTGCTGAGCTTGTCGGGAAAATCCATGGCCAAATGGAGGAAATTAAACCTACAGAGTCATTTGTGGTTCTCACAACTGTAGGTAAGTGCAGCATGAAATTAATTGTTCAAAAATGGCACCCTGCTCTAATAGTGACTATTCAGGTAGGAATTCATCAGACCAGATTCATGGCCAGGTGATGTACTTGGAGATGGTGATGCAGGTGTGTGCCTTGCTCTAAGCCCTCTCCCACAGCCACAGCTCTTACACGATGATTCCATAACAGCTGAAGATGATGTGCTCCAGCTCCCCTTCCCCTGCCCTTGGGTGTCCTTTTCCACCCATTTCCAGTGCTGTGAGTGTGAACATGTGTCAGGTCAGTTCAGGAAGCTGATGTAACTAAAATCTGACCTGGCATGTTGTGTGGCAACTTCTGCTGGTGAGAATCCCCCGATAAGTCATTATTTTATGACTCGTTTCTCCTAAGCAGGAGCACAAGCCACAAACATGGTAAYGTGGCTATGCAAGACTTTCCCCTCCTCTGCCCCTTTTCCACCTGWCCTTCTTCCCGTTGGGGTGGCTGAAGTGCCATGACCCTGGCCAGATCTTAGGTGTCAGCTTCCAAATCCCCAAATTCAATTTTCCCCCTACACTGCTGAAAGGCTTAAGGCTGATGTTGAAACAAATCTGCAGAAATCTTAAAAAGGAGCATAAAAAGAAGAAAATAAAGAAGATCTTAATGAATACTTGGAAGTGTGTTTCAATAGTAAGTTACTTGTCTAGGGATGTGCTAACATTTTATATCAAATTACTTTTCTTTTTGCTGAATCCATCCTTTTCAAATTACTGTTCTCTGTATGGTGGTAGGAAATCTCCACTTCTCTCCCTGATCCTAACTATTCACTGCCACTCTTCTAATCTTCCCCTTCTTCAAAAAGTCACTTTATTCAAGGCAACTGTTCCTCCTAAACCTAAAGTTAAAATCAAATGCCCAGTTTGCTACTTTTAGCCATGCTTCAGGAGAAATCAATATGGTCAAGTTATGGAGCAAGGAATAACTTCTCACTAAGAAGGTGGCCAGTCCCTGGAGCAGGCTCCCTAGGGAAGTGGTCACAACAGTGATGGGTCCCAATAGACTCAGGGCTGTCAGAGTTCAAGGAGTGTCTGGATGATGCTCTGAGTCGTATGGTTCAGTTTCAGGTAGCCCTAATTACCAGCAGAGAATCTAGCTCAATGATCCTTAGGGATGCCTTCTAACTAGAAACAGTCTGTGATTCTGTTTCAATGAACTCCGGTTCAGGATTTTGTGAACAAACCTGGAAARTATAAAATATGTCAGACAAATCTAATTTTAAATAACTGAGGGATAGCCCATTATTATACTGATGGGAAGCAAATGGTCTCCATGGTCAGAGAGAGGCCAAGAAAAAATACTCTGTCAACCTGTATTGACAGGACTGCTGGGCTGGAACTCTTTTTTTTTTTTTTTTTGTTTTTTTTTTTTTTTTTTGCATTGAAACAATACATTCCCCCCTCATCCTCTCAACTACCTAACAACTTTGCAACCCCAGGCCCAGATAAAAGAAGTCAGACTTTATGCTTTTCTAGCTTATGTGTTTCCATCAAGACTGAAGATTGCATGCCTGGGACTTGGCAATAACAGTATGGAACAAGAGGAGAAGCAATAAACTTATTATGTGTGTCAATAAAGTCAGCAAGTAAGTCTTGGAACACACACACGGAGCAAAACTGCTGAGTAAGGGAGAGAGACTTTTCCAATTATAACACCACATTAACACCGGTGTCAGAGGCTGAGATATTAAAAAGCAGTTAACAGGTCCCTCGGGAGGCCTCAGCAATGCACAGCAGCTCTGCATACTTGCAGACAATGTAAAAAGCCACAGCATTATCCTTTAACACTGCACAGTTAATGTGCAGAGCTCAATTAGTGAAAGCTGTTCAGGAGCTGAAATTTTCTGCTGGGAGATGTCCCTGCCTGCGAACAGAAGTAACAGCACTGTGCACTCCAGGAYCCAAATGTGCCCTGCCAGGCTGGGACCCTGCTGAAGGCTGTGTGAAAGCCAGCAGCTGCAGAAAAAAAAAATAATGGTGCTGCTGCCTTTTTACACAGAAAAATGTTCTTRCTTATGGCTGGCCTTGGCTTGTCTATTGTCACCCACCACTGCTCAGTGTAGCCATACTGGTTCTGATAATCTTGAAYCCAGTTTCAAGCAGGTCACGCACCTTCAGCTAGAACTAGATTTTTTCTTATAGAGAGGTATCCCCCTAGTTAGTTATTAAAACTCTGTTTCTTATGGCTCTTAAGCAATTCATTACTCTCAGCCTACAGACTCTTTTCCTGAGTATCATTGGGGACATAGTGCATGTCCTTTTCAACCTCTAGCTGAAATGTTCTTATCAGATATATTTYCCAGCATGGGTGGCTTAGTGTAAGGGGTGCTAGAGCTGTCAAAAGCCCCAGGCTCCATGCACCCTCAGCTGTTCCATCTCACAGTCCCATGCCATGGATGAGCCCATTGCCTGCTTCTCTGCCTTACAACAGTGTTTTATGATATTCACATCTGGCCTATGGGACACATGTTGGAGGGCTAAGGTCAGTGTGGAAATCCATGATTGTTTCCAGCTTATCTGCTGAATATGAATCACTATTTTAGTGTATCAATGGCCTGTCCTGAGGCACACATGGAGTGACTGTCTTCCTAGCTATTCACTGTTTTAGGAGGGAAACCAAGTCCTGGCTAAACAATATTTGCTTGCTTAGTATTGYGCTATAATTGCATCTAAGTCACTGGAGGAGAGGCTTTAGTTTGTCTGCAAACTCCATGGCTTTTGTGGTTTTGTTGCAATGATTTCATACCCTGAATTTGAATAAATTAGGAAATAAGAGACTATTGTAGAGCCCACCCAAAAGATTGGTGGTCTTCCCAGGGCACTGATCAGGCAATAAGAAGGGAATGTAAAACCTACATCTGRCTGAAACAATACGAAACCAAAGTTTCTGCATGTGCCATGCCAAACAAACAAGCAAATGCTGAGCCGAGTGATTTCTGCAGTCAATATGCTCCACCATCTGCATGATAACCTGGTAGAGGCAGACAGATCAAAGGTTTCCTTTCCTTCCCAAAGCACAGGAGGCTCGACAGTGAAATCACAAMAGTTGCTTCTGCAAAGCTTCAGGCTCTGCCTGAGATAAATCTCTGCCTGTGGGGAGGAAAATCTCAGTCACGGCAGCRATGTCACCCTCGCTCCGGGGGGAAGCGGCTTTGATGGGTAGCAGCTGTTATTTTCATTGAAATCTTAAAGACCTGTCTACATGTTTTGGTGCTGGTTTTTTCCCTCAGTATAGGATGTGAGGGAGGGAAAAATAACTAAATTGACCTTTCCATCGACAGAGATGCAGTGTAAAAAGGACTCCAAGAAATGAATATCCTTACAATTATGCATAGTAAGGCATTCTTACTCAGTTTTTCTCATGTAAAGAAAACCAAGAAAAACAGAGCTATTATGACTTTACCCACCTACAGACAAAGATCTTCTGAGAAGTTCCTATTTCTCAGACCTTTGTCAAATTTTCAGTCTATCTAGTGGGAATTCTTTTTTCCTCCCTTAAAAGATAAACATGCTAAGTATTCCCAAAAGACAACAGCTTTTCATCTGAGAAAACAAATGTCATCACTGTCTCTCATTCTCCAACCTTGTCTTCCTTCCCCTGCTCCATCTTTTATCCCTATTCCTCTGGTTATGGGAATACATATTCTCCTTTGCCACTCTTTTTTCCTCAAATTTTGTAACATTTGGGAACTATATATATTAAGATAAAATTTGCACTTTAGGACAATCAAAGCCTACAGCAGTAGCCTTTTGGTTTGGTTTTAAGTAAAATACCGTAAAAAACATCAAAAGGAAGAGAGGCTGGTGTCAAGGCAATGCAAGACAAGAGAAGGAAGGGAAGGGAAAGGGAAAGGGAAAGGGAAAGGGAAAGGGAAAGGGAAAGGGAAAGGGAAAGGGAAAGGGAAAGGGAAAGGGAAAGGGAAAGAAAAATACCTAGGAAGTATTCAGGGATCTCCCCTCTCACTCTGAAACAGGCTGGGTGCACAGCTAAGGCCCAGAGGACTGAACAAATTGTGGAGGTACATTTCTGCCCACTTCCAGCGGGTCACACAACACATTTTCATTGTGGGAGATCTGGAATTACATGAGGCTCTAGAGGGAGTTTGGCGAGTTCTGTACAATGCTCTGTCTTTTGATGCCTTGCCCAAAATATTTATATCTCCAAATAAGGCTGGCAAGAAAAGGACCAATAACAAAATACGCTAGAGATTAAATTTGTGTATGACTGTGATATATAGACAGTACACTACAGTCTATACATGCCCACCATATTCCCTAACTACCTCTGCTATCTTTTCTGGGCTCTTAACAGACTTGTGTGTCTCCCTCCAAGATTCTTTTAAACAGAAGATGAAAGGCTAGATGTCCCAGTGCTCAGCATAATYGTGCAATGTGAATTTGAAGGACTGGAACATTTCAATCCAGTACATGGGCTTCTGCCATTTGAACTAAGGGAAAAATTGAGTTTGTGGGTAGTATAACACAATAGCAGGGAAAAACCCTTTAAAGCCAGATACTGAAACATCTGTAGTGTAAAATGACTTCTAGTCTGCCAGCTGATAATATCTCATTAACCATCTCCAAAATAAATGGTTTTGACTTTTTTTTTTTTAAAACTTTTGTCATAGCCAACATCAATGATTCCAACCTGGAGAATGAAAGGTCTACTAACTAATAAGAAGTWAGATTAGATCCAAATTTTATAACAAAGAGCACCGAGAGAGACTAGAGATAGGCAGAACCACCTTTGACATCCACCTAGGTGAGGAAATGAGCCCAAATGCACTTCCAAATGTGGTCAAGTCACAAGGATGCTGCTTTGTGCAAGAATCTCAATGAGCCTGTTTACTTTTTCTCTCTTGACCTCTCTCACTTCTGTTCTCTTGAATTTTTTGATAATCATTGCAACATATCTAAAACCAGACTACAATGCTGRTGTTGGTGAGTCTGGCTCACATTCAGATTTCTTGGTACAGCAGCTTCATTTTGGCGTAGCAGTGACCMGAGTTTCTGAGCTCAAGAGGTGTGATTTAGGCTGTTACCTAAGATGGCCAAACTGTGACCTCATATTCAAGAAACAGAAAGGTGCAAATGAAGCACAGACCCCTGCTGCAGGTGCCTGACTTGGCACTGCCTTCACACTGAAAGACAGAAAATTGCAGCCTAGACTACAAATATTATTCACTGTATCTTTGTGATGCTGCAGACAAAGCTGATTCYTCCTTGCAGCCTTACGAACCAGCAAGCCCAGGGTGAGATCTAGAAGAAAAGCTGTGTTTTGGTATTTTAGATAATCAGCTGTCTTCCCACCGCCTCTTCCTTGCCTTCTGGCTTGTGCTGGGAAAATGGGAGCCTTCCTGCATGCAATTCGTCCCTGCTGCCAGCTGTCTTTGAGCCGGCTCCTGCAGATGCACTGCGAGACGTGCGGGGCTGCAGCTCATCGATGCTATGCAAATTCCCCCCGTAAGTGGATTACCTGTTTCTGTGGGAACAGACCGACCTGCGTCTGCCAATTCACTTTCGCTTTTACTGGACAAGGTTAATGATGGAAATGAGCTTAATCTTGTAAGAGGTTAAGCAATTTATTACAGAACAGGAAACTGAGTTACAAAGAGCTACAAAAAWGAAACAGCCGCGCTGCTGTCTTAACTTGGTTCCTTCCGGGTTTCTTTTCAGCRTTTTGAATTTGGTTACTACTTGGGGTTTGGGAAAGTAGTATTTCCTCATTTTGGCAGATGGTTATTCTTYATATTGGAGGGTGGATATTCTAGGCTAGTAAAAAACAGATTTAGTTAATTTCTGTGATAAATACCACTAATTTTAAATATCAGAGAAAATGAATTRCCCACTCGATCTTGTTTGTTAGTTTTTGGTTTTTTGGTTTTTTTTTAGTGTGTTTACTGTACCTTGCAGAACTACTTTCAATTTAATTTTAAGCTTAATCCACCACTTATCCCCCCAAATTCAACCAATAGTAGCTCCCATAGAGACCATATAATGCAACTTCCAAAAACTGTACCTGAAACTTAGATTTTAACACAGTTTTAGAGTGAACAACACTCGACCTTTGGGAAACTCTCACCAGAATTGAGAGCTATACTTGTTTTGTGATAACTAACTCCSCAGGTATTGAGGGCTAATACTGAAAATAGTGTATTGCAAGCAAGTGAAAAGAGCAAATGGAAATTGCACAAACCAATTTGCACTTTTCACTTATGCTTCAGAGCTCTGAATGTCATCTTGGGTTGAAAATGTCTTAGCAGTTTTCTCTAGCCATCTGAAACCATTCTAATATATTGAAAAATGGCAGTGACATTTCCCCAAGATATTTTTATGTGCAGTACTTGGTCAATCCTATGTGAGAAGAGTTATAAACAACAAAAACAATGTCCTCTGTAGAGCTCCTCTTTTCCTTCCCCCCCACAATATATAGATGCTGTTTAGTTTTTTCCCTAGAAGAACATTTTTTAAATATTAAAAATACTGTATTAAAAGTACTCTATTTTAAATTCATAAATATAACTGAAGTAATAAACCCCATCCTCTCCACTATTCTTTTTTTTTTCCTATATATAGACAAAACAAGACTTGCAGTTACAATCCATTCACTTGTCATTGTCTGGTCAGACTGAGCAGAGCCTCTGAGTGAAACCTTCTCAATATCAGCAAAGGCACTTGGACTGGCAGACAAAGGGCTCAATTAAATGGATATTTCCCYTTTCCCCACATGATGGTGACTGAGCTTCAAACAAGCTAGTGAACTTCAGGTGAGCTATAAATTTCAGTGCATATAGAAACTGGGAAATAGACCCAAACCAGCCCTGGAGTAGCTATTTACACCCGTGTCAGGTTTTAGAGTGTCTTGGGGAGTTGCCTTGWGGAAAGTGTGGAATAATGTTTTACCCAGCACCAGACTGACAAAGGAAAGCTCCTGTTCAGGTCTTGCCTTCTCTGGGAGTAGCTGGAGTAATGCTGGGTGTATCAAAATAGGTTGTTCAGGTTGTCATGGCTGAGCAGGCAACAGGTAGCAACACAAGGTGCTATAAATATTTTTTGCTCTAAAGATCCACACACATCCCCTGGAATCAAGGTGGATTTAGTGCAAAACCTGTCCTGGARAAGCTGAATGCTTGTATGCTCCTCTTCTGGTAGAGCAAGATGACTCCACAGCCCCACAAGCATCTGGTGCCAGCTTTCTTGTTTCTGAAGGTAGAAATGATTTAAGAGACCATGACCTGCTCTGTAAGAATTATTGTTCTACCTCTCAGGTGGGGTAAATTAATACATTTCTTGCTGARTTAAGGTACAGCCCTTATGCCATATTTTTTTTGGTGCATACAATCTAAGACAATAAAGGAGTAATTTTTACTGTCAAAAAGTCTTAAATTATCATTTTCCAAGTGATATTTTACTTTGGACTGGGACCAGATAGGATTTACTTGTATTTGTGTATTTCTCACATAAAGACAGAGCTAGGCTTTGACTTTAATGAACAAGAAGGAACATTAATTAATTAGCCAGGAAAGTCTACTACCTAAAACCAGAGATGTTCTTCATGGATTTACAATTTTTCATGTGTGTGAGCTCCACTCTGTAAAAAACAGAAAAGCAGCTGCAAGAGGAGTGGGATGAGGATAAAGCTGCTGTGCATCACTTCAGAGGGTGAAGCTGAGAAATGGGCACAGCACCTTCAGTGCTRTTATAACCTGGATTAACTCATATGCAGAATGTCCTGCAACCTTAATGTCTGTAGTGTAAATGGACCACAGATCCAAAGTAAGGTCAGCAGGTGGGAAAATGCATCCAAACTTGTAAAAAAACACAGTAAAAGTACAGAAGTGTCYGAATCTAAGTGATGTGCAGCCTTGTCTGAAAGTAGCAGTGAGAGCTGGAAGGCCAAATAGCTCACTTTGAAACTCTCAGATGAGAGATTGTTCCTTATTTGTTGTTTGAGTTTGGTTTTTTGGTTTTGTTTAGATTTTGGTTGGGTTGATTTGTTTGTTTGTGGTTTTTTTTTTTCCTTCAGGGATGCACATGGTAATTGGTGTTCATTCAGATAATCAGCTTCACAGACAAGGTTGGGATCATAAGCTGGATTTTATCCTGGCTGACATGTTTTTGAGAGAATCACTAAAGAGATTGCAAGAAAGCACTGGAAACACAATTCCTGGAAGTAATTCCCAGCTGTCATGTTGAATTATGRAGAGACTCAGACCTGCTAAGTTTTCTATGTCTCTGTTTAATCCTCTGTAAAGTGAGCAAAGTAAAACATATCTCAGAAGGATGTAGTGAGTTACCAAAACGATATTGCAAAAGATTTCCTGTCTCTTTAGAAAAGGTGAGCTGTCTAGTGTGAGGTATTAGTGTTCATTCGTGATGAAGAAATCTCTCTCCTAGATAAAACAAGGCAAAATCCTGTAATTTGGTGCTTCTCTACTGATGACTGACAGCTCACTTCCAATTCATAATTATAGCCAAAACCCACATCCATTTCTTCATAATAATTGTTTGGATTTGTGTAATTGTGATGTAAGAAGAAAATGTTTAGACCACTTCTTTAATTTCTGTAAAGAGGAATAAGGGAATAGCATGACATAATGCACCAGTTTCAAATAAAAACCATCAAAAACATATTTGCACTTTGCTTTCCTATATGTTACACATTTCCCAGGTTATGTTAGAAATACATATTCACTTCATATGTAACGTATTTGTTATTTTCTGGTTTCCTTCCAAGRCGTTTTGCCATTATCCTGCCAGGACTGTATGTTGTCTGACCACTTCCCCATTGCAATTAAGGATTGAAACCACTTGCTTACGCACAACGGAGACCATCATACCTAACCCCAAAGGAGGCCAGAAACTCCTAGCACACTGCATTTCCCAGACCAACCAGGAGGCCCAGGGCACAGAAGGACAGCATGCTATTTGCAACAAGGGCTGGCACACTGACAATCCACATGAGTGCAGCTATTCAAAATAAATCTAAAAACCCCAAAAACTTGTGTGTGTGTGTGCTTGGGGATTTAACACATCTCATAAAGAGATACTGCCTGAACTTCCAGAATAAAATGAGATAAACTGCTTCAAAATCAGTTGTAAGGGAGTTGCTACGAAAGAACCAGCCTTGAGGAGTGATGTCTAACCAGAGGTTTTTCTTCAAATGATGCAGTATATGTTTAGTAGATAATGTGCAGGATTCCAGGCTTGATTTGAACAGGCATCAGAACATGAAGATTGCACAAGAAACACAGCCTTTCTTGGGAATTTTGCTTTGTCCCTCCTATCCCTTCCCYCCTTTTCTTTATTTTTTCCAAAGCCAAAGAGGAGGAGAAATGATGCCTTGGGGTGCTAGAAGTGGGGTGTAAAAAAGAAGGAGGCAGTCACTGACTCTGAATGGAAATATTTCATTGACTTCTGTGTGTTTTGAATCAGACCTGTTGTACTCAAAGAACTTGAATGCCACCACGATTCAATAATGTAAGATTCATATTCATACTGTTTGGAAGATAAAAGTGATTGCTGAGTCCAGATTGCAGTTTTCATGTGTGTGTGTGTGTGTGAGAGAGAGAGAGAGAGAGAGAGAGAGAGAGAGAGAGAGAGCACATTTGGGGTCAGGGATAATAATAATAAATCATGTTTATCAACCCACTGGATTAATCTTCAGTTTTCATAAGGCAAGGCTTGTCATATCACAGAGCAACAGTGAAGTGTTTGTGAATCTGGTAATCCGTGCTGGAAATAATCTTTGTAGCCATCTCTGCTTCAAGCCTCATATTTAAGGACTTTAAAGTGAAAATCGGTTTGGATTGCCAGAGAATACATGAAAAACCAAGAAGGAACAAATTGTATTTGATATCTAAGTCCATGTGGCAACATTTTTGAAATGCTCTTGCAGTTATAAYGTGAGGACATGGTGTTTTCTTAGGATTAGGAAACACTGGCAAAGGAAGAAGCCTCTCAAATGACATACTGGCACAGACATGCACACACACAGACAGAGACCTTAGGTGGGGGAGTGCTCTGTCTGTGTGCATATTTAGTTTGAAAGCGGTTCTGTAAGAAAGTTCCAATCCAGGAGGAAAGATCTATTTTTCCCTCTAAATTTCCATAGTAGTCTGAAGTGAGGCACGGATAGAAAATAAGAAGCTGTTTGAATTTATTGTGTTCTGGAGCCATTAATTACAGTGACTCCTGTTTCTGTTTATTTGTCTTAGTTCTTCTTGGTGTTGAAACACTGACCCTCATGGACATAAAAAAGATTATCTAGCTTCATCTGTCTCACCATCCTCTGCGGCTCAAGCCCTTGTGGTAGAGCACTTCCCCAGACTACATGACACAGCCAGATGTAGCAACCAGATACCAGGCTATGAAACAGCACTAATTTCAAATGTCAGCCTTCACACTCCATAAAACAGGGAGCATATTACAGTGTACATTAAACTCCAGAGCTGATAATACTTAACATCTATGCGGATGCATCGTCGATTTGAATAAGCTGGCAGTCTGTATTTGGAAATATTCTCTAAATTTCCTCTGTCCCTGCCCTGAGACTGTGGTAAGTAGCACAGAGACCAGCTGTCCAGCCTTGTTTTTCTAAGCCATTGACTAAACAGTGAGTTCATGTTCAAGATAACTGTGGGGAACCAGTTCATGAACTTCTTGAACTCTGCTGTCCATGAGTGTGGTGATGGGCTTGACAAGCTGCCATTTAATTAATGATGAGTCTTGTAACTAGAAATGAACCTTGGGCCAAATTGTTTGTTGCTTTGTTTTGTTTGATTTTTTTTTTTAATTAAAAGATATCTGGAGAGCAAAAGTAAGTAAGTTATTGCCTTGTTGCTGGGGAAAGGCATTGCTCTGTAAAAGAGAGAGATAGGAGAGATAAAACCATCACCTGCATAAACAGTCCAAAAACTTGCAGCATATGTTGGCTGCAATGCCAGACCATTAATATGGAGGAGAATCCCCACTGTAAGAAAGAATTCTTTCTAGATTCACTTTCCATTTTGCAAAATTGTTAACATGGAGGTCTTTCTACCAGTGGCACCTATTTCATTGCAAAAATTTGAAACTTTCCTTTTCTTTGTGGGATTCAGTTTTCTGCTAATTTCAGGCAGAATAGGTACTGGTCTCTGAGAGAAGAAGGCTGAAAAGAACTTAAAATTGCAATCTTGTATTGCAGTTTCATTCTCTAAATCTGTCTATTCTTTTTGATAACAATACCTAGATGTTGAGCCTTTGTCCCATAAAACCATTCTCTATTATAATTTTAAAACTGTGCAAGAAACAGCCTTATTTTATAGGTCTAAGGTAGAAACCACATAACTCCTCTGTGTTTCAAGGTACATGCACCTTGCTCAAGCAGAGGAGCATCTTCCCMTTTGTATTTTAAAGTTCTTGATATCCAGAAGCAGAAATCAACAAAGGAAGAGGATTGGAAAAGACCTTTCAAGATAGATGCCTGCTATWACAAAACTTTTAAAACACTTAAATGACCCTTTTCACAGACAAAGTCTATTTAATGAGGTTTCTAGACAAATTCCTTGCTCCATCTACTCTAACTGACAGGTTATTCCAGAACATTACTCCTCAAAATGGATAAAAAAWGAGCTATGATGCTTGTGAAGGGTCTGAAGCACAAGTTTTATGAGGAGCAGCTGAGGGAGTTGGGGGTGTTTAGCCTGGAGAAAAGAGGGCTCAGGGGGACCTTATCACTCTCTACAAGTGCCTGAAAGGAGGGTGGAGCCAGGTGGGGRTCARGGRWTGGCCTCTGGTCTGAAGCAGCTGATGACAGGACAAGAGGAAATGGGCCCCACTTGCAACAGGGGAGATTTGGATTAGATATTAGGAAAAATGTGGACCGGCTGTCCCGGAAAGTGCTTGAGTCACCATTCCTGCAGGTTTTTAAAAGACATGTTCGTGTGCTCCTTAGGGACAAGGCTTACTTATGGAGTTGGCAGTGTTAGGTTAAAGGTTGGRCTCGATGATCCTAATGGACTTTTCAAACCTGAAGTATTCTGTGATCCTGTGAAAGCCTTCTCCTGATTTCCTGCTTAAACAATCATTGACAATTTATATTCATTTGTTTGTCTGCAGACCTTTACTTTAAATAAGGTCCTTTGCCACTCTCATAACCCTGATGTATTTGTGGCAAGTAATTATACCCCTTTAGCCCTGATTGAAAACTTTTCACTGCTCTGATAATCCAGTAGTGTTTCTTTGTCCTGCTTCCTGTTTGAAAGTTTTCTTCAGTGTGGGTACCAGATTGGGACAGGATTGTGAGCTGTCCCTCAACCCTATTCCCCTGTGTAAATAGATTGAGAACAAGAGCAATGTTTGGAGTCTCACCCAACTTCACCAGCTTGCTGGTAATTGCCTTTGAGGAAATAAAGCAAATGCAACAATTTCAAACTATAATTAGTAGGAAGTTCTCAACTAGCAAAGTATTATTTTCACACTTTGATTTTATATGAGGCATCAAAGTATTTTATGATATGTAATTAGGACTGAGATCTTAAAAAATGTGGCAGAATAAACAGCATTGTTTCCTGTTTCAGTTAATTCTTTTATTGTGCTTCTGTATGATGAAGCAGAATAGGGTGTAATCGCCTGCAAGCAGTTACTCATGAAGAAACGATACAGTTTCTTCAGGCTCCAAGCTAAATGATGCTAAGGGAGTTGATGCTTTCAACTTGAGTATTTCCTGAAACCATTGCTAATTCTGTGTGGTTCAGATGATTTGTTGAAGGGTTTAGCAAGTTTTAGCACTACAGCCCTAYTGATAACTGAYTAATACAAGAAAAGGTAATAAGTACAAGTGCATATCTTTGCTCTTGACTATRCTACAGTGGCTATGCTATGTTAGGTGGCCTCAGACTGTAAAACCTGCCTTTGCTTTATARTGCTCCTGGGCAGCTTTCACACAGTCTTTATTTGAACTATTAAATGATACTGGCTGCAGGATCAAATGAGGTGATAAAGGAGGAAAAAGCTAGTGAACGTGTGTTTCAGCAGGTTACTTCAGCTACTGTGCAGGCTTTGATCATCTGCAGCACACTGGGGCTGGGATGTTGGGCTCTGTGACACCAGACTTCATGCTGTCCTTGCCGAAGCATTGAGACACTGCCCTGATCTGGGTCTCCAGTGTGGTCTCCATAGTGTACCTCCATCCCTGCTTTCAGGATATACATTCAACACCACATCATAATCTACATGAGACATTTCTCCAATTCATGCCATCTCCTTCCTGCATTGAGCATCCTCCTGAGTTRGAAAATCCCAATTTGTTTTCCTTCTAAATATTCCAAGCAATGTGGAATAGTTCTGACAGGTGGGCTTACGCAAATGCATTTGCTCCCGCGTCAGAGGAGCAACTTTTTGGGGATGTGGGACATGCTTCTGTGCCTTCATGGAGGCAGAATTGAAACCAGATGCTCTTGCCCCATGCTTTAACCACTGAAATATGTGGAGAAAAGAGGAAGTGACAGATGAAGACGGATGTTCCAGACAGATAGATATTATCTCTAAGGCAAACATTGCTTTCTATGGGAACACACCTATACACMACCTCCCTCCCTCATTATTCTTTTTCCCATTTCCTTCCTCTTCAAAATCCCTAAAACTGCTGTGCAAATTGGGAGAGCTCATCCTTCAGCCAGCACACATATATGTGGTTAGGATTTCTTCTTAGGGATCCTGGAATATTTGTGGGCTTGAATCCCACTGGAAAAAAAGAAATGTAAAGGCAAGTCTCCCACATCCTGTGGAGTGACTGTGGGAGAGCCCGGCATCTCCTCCTCTATGGCTGTTCTGTGCCAAGCCMAGAGGGCACCTACAGACATGACCACTGCCAACAAGATGAGTGGGAATAAAGCAGTTGGTGAAATTTGACGGGATTTGATGAGAGAACAGATAAAACTTTAATGGGATGGGTAGAGGCACTGTCTTTTCTCTTCCAAAAGGAAATCCTCTTTCCTCCTCCAGTATGGCCTGGAATGRCACATCCCTTTTGTAAGATGAAGATTTGTCTATATGAAGTAGACAATTAATTTATCTCAATTGACTTTCTTTCCTGTATCATTTTGTGTTTRGTRCTAAATGATCTTTAAGGTCCCTTCCAAGCCTTTCTATGATTTAGGGGTGTTATTTTTTAAGAAGGAGCTTTTCTACTGTGTTGACCTCCAAGTGTTTCATCTTCCTCTGTTCCTGTGGGTTTTCATCCAGTACTTCATGTTTCCAGGTCTTCTCTGTTCAGTATCATCTCTGAGGGATCTTTGCTGCATCATCTGGTACTCTCTGTCCCTGTTGTGAGCCACAAGCACTGCTGGGCATCTCTGACAGCTTCTGACTCATACTCTCTGTTGTGATCTCTGCTGTGTTGTGCCTTTTCTTCTCGTGTCACCTCTTCTTGTCCCTGCCCCATCCAAGGCTCCATCACATGTCCACACACCACCAGAATCCTCAGGCAGASCTAAACACAAAAAATACCACCACTGGCTTAGGGCAGCTCTGAGCCACAAGCTGCTGGAGTGTACTGGGGAGTCTAATTACATGCCTGTCCTTTCATTTCTTTCCTGGGCATAAACTGTCGGCCAGTCCTGCTTATGAAATCAGAACGTTATTCTCTTGTCTTGGCTGCGTTTATTCACTATTGATTTTGTGGCTGTTGGTTTCTTGGGCAGCAAGAGGCTGGATATTGAGTGAGCAATACTACTCCCTGTTACTGGGGATGGAGAACTGCAGTACTAGTGGATAATCCTGCCTTGGGAACATCTTTTTTTTTTTTTTTTTTTTTTTTTT
>NW_026623295.1:469211-530720 GCF_030028575.1 Malurus melanocephalus | reverse complement strand
GTCTCAAATCCAGAAGTTCCAGCGTAGTGGCTGGAGCTCCAGACTCCACTTGATTAACAAAACCATCCCTGTGAAGGACAGGCTCCAGGCTTCAGGCAGTCTGGTTTCCAAAGAGCASGGCTTGGGCTGGCCACACTGCTTTCCACAGCTGGACATGGCTACTCCTTTTGTGCAGCAGCTGCCACCCACACAGGCCAGTGTGAGTAGATGGATCTCCGTCTGACTCAGTGCTGCTCTTACCCTCCTGCGTGAGAAAGCTGCCCTGAGGCACCGATGCCGCCAACAAATTATTTGTTTTCAACTGTGTATACCTTAACTCAATCTGATCAGCATTAGCAGCAACGGGCTTTTCCTTGGCATCAGGGCAATTCCACCATTTCTAGGCAGTGCAGAGAGCAGTAGGTGTGTTAGGAGCAGCTTGGAAGACAAAATTATACAGTTCCTAGCTGCAATGTAAATTGAAATATCAAAATTTAGGCAGATGGTCTTAATAAAAACTTGAACCTGYGTGTATTTCAACATAAAGTCATGGAGAAGGAAAGGCTGCTCAGTGAAATAACATAGAAAGCTAACTTGAATAAGATGAAATAAGTGGATAAGATAGAAAGTTCAACTAATTCTGACAGCATCATTTAATGAAAAGTGCTATTTCTGCAGTGCTTTAATTTAATCAGCTTATTGTATTGTATTTTGTTTGGATTTTTTTATTTGGAAAATTAAGTTGAAACATTTTTAATGTGTACTTTGACCAAAGTGACCTTATCCAATAGCAAACTCTTCTGACCAAACTGCTCCACTGCCAGTGCTCCTGGCATGGATTATAATCACTGGGATGGACTCTCACTTGTCTTTTGACTCCAGCWTTGGAGTTTCACAGCTCTGCATGTCACCTGTAACTTGGTCATGGACTTTGTCTGGCCTACGATACTTGAAACTCAGACGCTACAAAGAAGTGTTCTGTGACAGTCAAGTGAGGGAGAAGAAATCTTTAATATTCAGAGATGTTTCAGCATATCTGGCTTAAAGAAATATCCAGAAAGTCTCTCTTCTGCAAAAGAGAAGGTGCTGTAATCYTAATGTGTGAAACCTGTGTACAATGCAGAAATAAATTGTGCAAATCCATATAAGGTRACCTCAAGCCACCTTACTGGAGAAACCTGATCCAAAAAGTATCTAAATACTAAAAATATATATTCACAAATGTCTTTGAGCTTTTTAAAGGCTCTGAGGACTTTAATGACCAACAAGTGGTATGGGTTGGGGTGTTTTTTTGGTTTTTTTTTGTTTGTTTGTTTGTTTTTTTTTTACCAAACCTAGAGAGATATGGACTCTTTTCCCAATATTTTTCCCAATATCCTGTTGCTGCCTTCAGCTCTAAAACAGTGTAAGAATGTTCCTACAATTTCATTTCAGATAACTTTTTCCTAAACAGGAAAAAAAGTGTTACTTCTATTACCCTAATCTAAGAGTTTTTACATAAACATAAGACTTTAATATACTATTTTAATATACTATTTGTGTTGAGATTTCAAAATCAGTTTCATTGTTTTGACCTTTGTCATMGCCACTAGACTAGAAAGAAGCAGAATGACAATTTGTTGGAAAACTTAAATGACATTTTAATGCATTTTTCCACTGTTTTAAAATACAGTAATTATTTCCTGGTGTATCAACTGCTGTTTCCCAGCCTTTTTTAGAATAGCATTTTAAATAAAAGCCTCAGTTTTCACTAAGGAAATCTCTGTTATTGGTCATAGTTTGCCATCTTTCTCTTTACATATTTACTTATATTAACCACTGTATAGCWTGTGGAGAAGTGAAAAAAAGGTAAAGTCCATTACATGACAATTTTGGAGGTTGTAGAATTTCATTTCCTCCTACCATATATGGGATCTCTGCCATCAAAACATCCCTATTCACACTCAGTAGATCAGAGTTTCAGTATAGGATTCTCTTTACATTCCCTAAAAAGTCTGTCCTATTCCTTGGAAAGCTYACTGTCCAAAACATGCTCAAAATTGATACAACTTAATTAAACATTTGTGTCAGGTCCAAACCCACCTTAGCCTGATGAAACAATTTCATTGACAATGTTCCAAACGATAGTTATACCAGATGCTTTGGTTACAAACATCTGTCCACAGGAAAAAAAATCTTGCAGGTGTGAGAATGTAACACTTGCTTACTGCTTTACCAAAATGGAGTATTTCAGCTGCGTAATCTGTCTCGAGGTAAAAACCTGTATTATTTGAAGTGTAGGTCAGGACAAGAACCTCTTGCGATTCCCCCTGTTTTGAAAGAGAACAAACTAAAATTAAAAAGCCTGAATCCAGCCCCCCCTCCTCCCCAACGTTTTACTTTGACCTGCAGGTTTGTTGCTCTTTGTTATTTTCAGATTTTTCAAGACTTTCAGCTTTGCAATGAGAATCGACCTCACAATGAGAACTATTTTCAACACAGCCTTTTTATGTAAACACAGTTTCCTGTTTTGCTTCAGAGCAAATGATGAAAAAAAAAGCCTAGCAGCTATGCAGTCATATCACAACAGGTAGTGCATTTGTGATCATCTCCTGCAACACAAGTATTATGTAGACAATAGAAAAGAGCTGCATTCTGCTCAGGGGCCAAGAGTTCACATTACAGAGTCAGGACACCCAGCTAACTGGGAACTGTTATGTATGTCATTAGTCCTCACACAACCCAAAAAATGACACATATTTTAGGAAGAAAGCACTTTTACTTAGACCACAGAGACAATCATGTAAACAAGATATTAGACAAAGCAGATGAACTTTTTTTTTTCATTTTCATGCAGACGACGTACTCTTTGAGTCCAAAGTAAACAAAAAATATGAAAGTAATTGTAGCTCATTTCTTTGAATTCCATTTGATTATTTTAATCAGTTGGACATTTGAGAGAAAAGTGTTTTTTGCTTTGGGTGATCCTGACCATGTTAAGAGTATAAGTGGTGACAGAGGCAAAATGATTAGAGGAAACATTAATTCCCATCAAAGATCAGCAAGGCTTGAGAAATGGGGAAATTTCTCAAATATCTGGTATATAACAGAGTTGCACATTTTAGCTCTCTGGCCCACTTTTGGTCTTTGAGTGTCAGGACTGCAAGGTTAGAGACAGAGTAGTTGTTTTGGGAATATAATTTTCCAACTGTTAGCTGGGTGTCACTATTCTTTCCTCATTAGGGAGCCTGTGGTGGACATTTGGTTTCTCCCACAGAGCTCCCTCAGGGCAGTGACAGCATTGCATGCTGCCTGTGACGTTTCCCAATGCTCATGTGTAGGATCTATGTATTTTGGTGGTTCTGCTGGCATAGGTGTTTATCATGAGGGCTGTGGCAATATTTGTGTATGATTTTCCTGAGCTATCTTGTTCTAGCCAGCATAGACTGGTCTGCCAAAATTTGCTTTCAGTGATGGAGTTAATGATTATGAGTGTGGTTTCAAGGGAAGTATGGGTGTATCTAGGAAAAATCATTCCAAGGTATGATTTTCTTCCAATATAAGCTATAACTCATTAACATTTTCCAGTATACATTTCTTGCATATTGTGGTATGAGACCCAGTAGGGGATTTTCTCTCCATATTGTACTAAGTTTGGATAAGGTTTAGGTGGCTTCTTCAAATATGCTATCCTAGGGGAGGGTCACTGTTGGATGAGCATCGTCTGTAGCTTTGTGAGGGCGTGTCATGAGTGCTTTCCTCAGAGCAAATGAGGTGATGTCYGTGGGCTATATCAGTTTTTCTAGTGTGCTTTGGATAGCTGATGGTTTGTGGAAGGAGGTGTGTTGGTCTGTGGATTTTCTGCATATGGTATTTTGACGGTTGCTATTTTTCATGCTGACCTTGGTGTCTAGAAAGTTGATGGTGATGTAAGTTTTCCAGAGAGTTGGATGGGCAATTCTGGTTGCTGAATTTGTGGTAGAGATCCATTGATCTAAGGGAATCTAAGTTTTCAGTACAGTCATTTATGTACCCCTAACGTACCCGTGTTGGTTTGGTGGGAAGGTTCGTGTTTCACACGGGGCGATTCCTGAAGGGCCTGATATCCTGGCACGTGGATAAAATTACCTGGGTTCTTGAAGTTGTGTCTGAAATTCTGGGGGGATGAAATCGTTGTGGATGAAGATGAAACAGATCATGAAACAGATTGTGTGTCAATAGACTGGCACACATAAGACACCAGCTAGGAAGCTGGCGTCACCTAGGCATAGGGTTGAGGTCATGGTTAGTGCCAATAAGAAGATAGTTAATGAACTATCTTTCATGGAACGATCCTGGAATGTTTGTCTGGAGAAAGTTGTTTTCATATGTTACAAAGTATTTAAAGCAGGTGTCTGCAGACCCACATAGCTCTTCACTGAAAGTCTCCTTCTGTTTCCTTCTGTGACAATCTAGAAGAGCACCTTAAGGTGACAAGGGTTGACATAATTTTCTTCCTTCTTCATTAGGAAGAAATTCAAACTCTAGGGCAAACCAAGCAGAGGTCTTTCTTGAGTTTCTTCTCATAGGAAAGCATAAAAAATCATCTGCTGGCATCATTGACACTATCCTAACTTCTCCTTTATCAATTGTTTAACAGCTAATTAGTGACAGGACTTTAAAAACTATGTAGACTTAAAAAACCCCAGTCATACCTTTCAAATATTTTTTTCTGAAAGAATTGTTTTTGTACACCAATATAAAATTGATTTAGGAGGGTGCAGCTCACAATAACGTCAGATTATCTTCATGGTTATTTTACAGGTGATGATGGCTGGWTTTTGTTTTTCTGTTTGGTGTTTGGTTTTTTCTTTTCCAGAAAAGTTGAGACACAGTTACAGGAACAATTCCTCCAACTGGACTACAGACCACAACTCTCCCGATGTTTCCGAGCATAAAAGTAAGCATTCAGAATGAAGAGATAGTGGTAGCTATTAAAGGTTGGGGTATTGTGGTGGATGATGTTGAGATGCAGGTGCTCTTACCATCATTTCTCGGATATTGTCTTGTTGGTGAAGGAATTGCCATTGCACTATTTGGGTCTGGTTCTAAATATCAGTTCTTTTGGTAGCGTTTTGGTCTATGGTGGTTTGGTGAGTCTCAGTTTCCTTTACTTTGTTGGAGTTTGTGGTTCTGTCACCTCTCCGGGAGGTAAAATTTTCTTAGTTCCTTAGATTAGGCAGACCTAAACAGGATATTGTTTCATGCATTTGAGTTGAAATTCAGACTTTCTGCTGCAGACAAGATAACCTATAARATGGATCTGTGTCATTCTCCCATGCTCTTCAAAGCCTGAGCCAGGCTTCAACTCACTTCTATATCTGGACCATTTCCCCACTGAATTTTTCAGGGCTGCAGACCAAATTGCATCACCATTGCAACAAGCAGTTTCATAGGAATTAAGAGAGTGTTTCCCACAAAGTGAATTTGCCAGGCAGATAAGCTCTGTCTGCCGAAGGGTTGGTGAATCCCAAAGCGTGGGTAAACTGATGACTGAAAGTCCAGATAGAGGAAAGGCTATGTAGAGGCAGGGAGGACTACAAACAGACAAACTTTAAATGAGCAATATGAAAGGTAGACATGCCCTAAATGGGACCCCTAGTTCCTAAAGGACCATGAGAAAGAAAGTGCCTACAAACAACAGCAAGGCTTTATGAAGAAGAGGTTTTGGTATTGAATGCAACCCGAGATATGGGGAACACCAGATGTTCCTAACCAAGGGTTCAGCAGTGTGTCTGTAGCGGGCTGGCTGCATGAGGGAGATTGCAGAGGTTCTGTGCTGGTTTCACGGGCAGTCAGGTGCCAGCACACCTCTGCCAATTCTTCAACCCATTCCTTTAACAAGATTCTGARCTGTATTGCCTCTTGGGACAGCACAAGTCAACAGCACTTTAGCCTGGCCTGAGTGAGGAGCGAGTGAAACAGGGAAGGGCTGACAGGCCTTTGGTCCCCTGAGGGCATGAACCCACCAAAGGGGCCAGGTGATGCGCACCCGAGGAGCACGCTGATTCCAGAYACCGGGAATTTAGGGGAAAAGGACCCTCCAGATGCATCGAGGGCTCAGGGAAGTCTCGGCTGACGGGTGGAACGCAAACCTGAGTGGGGCAAGGGYGAGGAGGGGGCAGGAGGCGGCGGAGGCAGAGCCGCCCGTGCGGTGCTCACCCACGGTGGCGCGGAGGTTCCGCTGCGCGGGGCGCAGCAGCGCCGACCGCGGTCCCTGGGCAACCTGCCCGGCGGCGGGGACGGGGCACTGGGGGCAGGGGCGGGCCCGACCCAACCCGACCCGGGCCGGGCCGGCGGGGGCCGGTCTGTGCTCGGGGAGGCGAGGCGAGGAGGGGGCGGCGGTGGTGTGTGTGGCGGCGGCGGGCGGGAGGAGGCGGAGGGCGGCCGGGGCGCGCCGCCCGGGGCTGATTGGCCGCCCAGTTTATAAGAGGTGCCCGGCCGGGGCGGCGAGGTTGTTTTGCCGGCGCTGGGGAGCTCGGCGGAGCCGCGTGTGGAGCCGTCGGAGCGGAGCGGAGCGGAGCTGCGATGCGTCGCGCCAGTCGAGACTACACCAAGTACTTGCGCGGCTCCGAGGAGCTGGGCAGCGGCGCCGCCCACGAGAGCGCCCCGGCCCCGCCGCCGCCGCCGCCGCCCGCGCACCCGCACCCGCCGCCCGCGTCCCGCTCTCTCCTCGTCGCCCTCGTCCTGCTGGGGCTGGGGCAGGTGGTCTGCAGCGTGGCCCTCTTCCTCTACTTCCGAGCTCAGGTAAGCGGGGACCGGCGCGGGCGCTTCCAYCATGGGAAGTGCGGCCGCCTCGCACCCGTCGGAAGAGGGGAGCACCCTCGTGTCGATGCGATCRAGGCGATAACTTAAAAAAGGAAATACAAGGAAAAGTTTGAGAACAACTTTATCTGTCTCTGAAGTTGATCCAGCTCTGAGAGGGATAGGGCTGGTGGGCTCCCAGTGCCATGCCCAGCTTGTGCTGTCCCCTGCTCACTGGAGCTGCTCGGGCCGAGGGGTTCCAGGTCGCGCTCCAAGCATCGGATGCATTTTGGGGTACAGGGCGGCGCAGCGAGGGTGGACATGAGAGGTTCCCTGATTCGGGAAACAGTTTAGTCCTGATCCTTCATCAAAGTCTTGCAGGGCTTTGGTTTTTAATGATTGACTTTCAGTTTTCTAMTGGAGAAAAGTTTGGTATTGGATATTAGAGAAAGGTTCTTCCCCCAGAGGATGGTTGGGCACTGGAACAGGCTCCCCAGGGAAGTGGTCACAGCACCAAGCCTGACAGAGCTCAAGAAGTGTTTGGACAATGCTCTCAGGCCATGGCGTGATTTTTGGAGATGTTGCTGTGCGGGGTCAGGAGTTGGACTTGATGATCCTTGAGGGTCCCTTCCAGCTCAGCATACTCTGATTCTGTGACATAGCTGAGGTCTTGGGCTGCCATGAGCGTTTCACCAGCATGAGCAATTGTTTTAAGGACAGAAAATATCACCATGCAACACCACTTGGCATGGTTTGTCTGACATGCTGTGCAGGGCCAGAGGTGCCTACTGCAGCCCAGGAGCTTTTCCTGGGTCTCTGGGCATTTCTGGGAGAGAGGCGCCCCGCACCTGCCTGGCCGCAAGTCTGCCGGGATGCCTCAGGAGAGGCAGMGGTGCGTGCCGAGAGGAGCGCGGGGAGGTGTCGCTGTGGGGGCAGATAAGGTGAYGAGCGGTTGGGCTTTCGGAGAGAAGAGGAGCCTGCTTCTTGGAAATGGCTCRGCTGCCTGGATTCCCTCGCTGCTGCATCTCTTACCCTGCAAGGCTGATCTCTCTCAGAGGAAGTGGGGAGCTGCCAGCTAGTTGGTTCTCAGGGCTAGGTGTTAGATTTCTGCCTTGCTTTATTGTCGGATGCTAATTAGTTCTATTAATGTGGGTCCCGCTGCCGTCATGGAAGTGGTACTTCTGTTGTGTGTACTTTTCATTTGAAGTCGGCAGRGAGTGGAAATCTGTTTCTTTCGGTTAACTTTCTAGGTAGAGGCACTTGATCTTGAGGTAGCAGGCTGGATTTCTTAACAAGGTGCGCTCTGAAAACAGGTGTTGCACAAGTGTATACCCACTTAATCAATGAATGTCTGACTGTCAAATGTACAATAGGGCTGCTGAGGATTTATTATGCAGACCATTTCATATTTTYTTACCGACAATGGCTTTGTGTTTTCCATTTTTCCAAAAATAAAATGTAACGGCAGTACAGCACTTAGTTAATCATAACTTGTATATTTCAGAAGGGTGACATCTAATTTCTGGGACTCATTGTAAAGTAGCTTAAARCTACTTGTTTTCTTGACAGTGAAATAAATGAATGCCTGTTTCAGCTTGTGACAGGGGAATGTTTTTCACTCCAGATGTTCATGAACTTGAAAAGACATTCTTGTCAAAACATAGCTCAGGGATGCACAGCTATATATTCATTAGTGGCCTAGAGAGTCATTGCAATCAAAACAACTAATCAAAGTATACTCCTTTATTAAAGACTCTTTCTGATAGGTACYTGTCAGTTCTTCATGTGTGCCTAACAAAGGGTAAAAAGAACCATAATGGCTACTTTTCTTTGCTAASTTGATTTAAAAAATGGCATGGTCCAGGTGTAACTCTGCATTTGACAGCTTAACTCTCTTGCTAGGTACTTGTTCCTGTAGTAGTGCTGCTGAATGGGGGCCTTTGTAAATATGAGCTTCCAAAACATCTAGAAGAGGTGATGAAGCTCAGTGAAGGCTTGGCTGAAGTCTTGCCTAAAAAATTCTTAATGGAGAAAATGTCATCACTGCAAAATAGAATAATAAGTATACTCCTGCAGTAGATACATTATTCGCTATAAGAATATATGATAATTCCTATTTGCTCACCATTTATAATTGTGAAATAAGATAGATGGAAAAATATAGTAGGTTCTGCAGAAGTTAATTCTTATTTCACACTCTTAGAGATTTGTGTTATTTATATAAGACACGATCAGACCTCTTTTTTGGAAAACATTTCTGTGAAGTTTGATTATATTACGCTGCCTCAATTTGGCCTTTTCAGTGTAAATTTCAGCTATCTAAATTTGTACTTTAATAACAGCACTTTATTTTGTATTAATTTCATTAAAATAAAGAGGACCTAGTAGAAACAGTTCATGAAAAGWCTTGAATTGTTTGCTTGGCAAATTAAGAAAATGTGGATTAGAAAGGTTTGACTGTATATGCTGATATTAAGAAATTATGCATCTTAGAAGCTCTTTAAAACCCTATCTAAGAGTCTGAGTAAACTCTGACTCAGTTTTACCGTTCACATTTTGTCTGTATTCGCATAAAATCATTTGGGCTGGATCATGACACAGTATAAGCTGAGACAATAGTTGAGGTTTTGGTTTTTCCTTAATTTTGTTTATTTTGTGGCTTGAGCATTTGGAATTTCACAAGACACATAACTGAGACTGACACTAGGTTTTCACGGGTAAACACATGTTTGTGGCCAAGAAATAATGCAGTGCAATGCAAGTGAGACAATGAGCTGGTATGTTGAGAAAGAAGGAAAAAAAAAAGCAACGAGTTTGAATTTTACCAATATTCTCATAATAGTGTTCTGAAATGTAAAAACATTTAGGATATTCTAACTTTGCTTTTTGGTCTATCCTGTGCAGTGTGCTGAATCAAGGAAATTAAACAACCACAAAATATATTTGTTTTAAGCATTTATTTTGCTCATACTTTGAGGAATATTTTCTCATTATGAAAATGCCATGAAAATTTAGTTAGATACTGGGAGTAGCTTGAGATCATCACTCAATAGAGACCTATGCACAGCATGAGATGAGAGAGCAAAGTATTTTATTAAATTTTCACTGGTAAATGCTGAGGTGTAGTCTCCAAAAGCTTAGATTTTAAGCTTTTCTCTTTGGTCTATTTCCTTAGTGCACTTAGAACCCAAAAGAGTAGGAGCCTGGTCTAACATTGAACTGACTGAACTGGAGGGCATTGAAGCAAACTGGAAATGCCCAAACTGAAATGGGGTGGCTGGGTGTCTAACTCCCACAGGTAAAGCTAGACCTGTAGGAGTATGCACTTTTTCCATTTTGAAAAAGTCTGTACAGATGTTAGGTRTTCTATCAGATTGAAGAGTTCATACTTGGATAAATGGTGACCTGGAAGTCAGATTTTTATTGCCATTTCATGCTGATGTGGAACTCTGACTTTCACTGTGGTTTGTTTTCGAACAATTGCCTTTCAGCTTCATCTGTAGTTTTGWGAGCATTGTGGCTAACAGAAAAACAGCTTGCTGGGAGTCAGTATCTCTTGGAAGCCTGGAAGAACCCCTTCTCGGGGGAAGAAAGGTCATGGAGTGCAAAGTGATATTTGATAGTCTGGAAAGTGGTTTAAGTTCGAAAAGAAGTACAAGTATAAATGTTAAACATTTATTGTTGTAAGTGTTTAATGCAATACTGTAACAGTGCATAATTGAGGCAAAATTTAATAGTAAAGGTGGCTGGAATGTATTGTGCCTTTCAAAACCAAACTGACTATTTTYACATCAGAAAATTGGTTCCTAAATCAGTAAGTTCATTTGGTCTCACCCACAAYGCTGGAATTCATTATGGCTGCCCTGAATTGGGTGCAAAGTGTCCAGAAATACAACTGGAATGATGAGAGATATGCTGAAGATCAGGGGGCACTGAAGAGTCTGATCTGATTTCAAGGCCAGGCAAAATGGATATTAAAAAGTAAGCTAGACACTCCTCTCCTTAGTTTAATTCTTTCAGGGTATTTAGGTTACTTCACACTTTATAAAACTTTYTCCTTTATTTTTGTTTGCATCTTGATGTTTCTTCTAAATATTAAATTTTCAGGACTTTTTCAGAAGGTGCCGTGCCCTGCAAGTTAGCAAGCTGCTTTTGGTATTTCATGATAATTTTCTTGTTCTTCAGAAGTTCTTCTCAAAACGCATCTTTGGAAGTTTTTCTGAGCATCTCTACTTCCCCAGTTTTGATCTTAGTGCTTGGTAGTGCTTGTTTACAGCCATGGCAGTTCAGTGTGTGTTCTTTGTAAAGATGAAAGGTGAAGAATTTCTGAGAATGCCTTTTCAGACAAGTGAGATAATTTTCATAGTTTATTGTGGTGAAAGTTAGGTATTCTTTGAAAAAGGTAAGGACAACAGGTAGKTTAGCTAGTCCCAATATCAGAGTTTCCCCTTATCGAACAGCAAATCTCTAGAGACTTGCAGTTYTAGTCAAGATAGGCTGCACAGCTCCAAGCTGCTGAAGACATCAGTTGCAGTGTTTTCATTAAGCTTCAGTCTTTTACCTGTAGGTGCAGAGCTCCTGTTTTTCTGTCTCAAGCCTTCAGGAGATAAACTATAATCTGAGCAAGTGATTCTGTGGTACCTGCTGTTACTGTTGTGGTATAGAATTGTGTGACACATTTGAGTGATTGCTGGTGTGTGATAGCTGTGAGTATATGCTGACATGATTTGTCATGCTGGSCACTCAGGCCTTTAAAAATTTCATGATCTTTGTGCTGTAAAACCTAGTTTTCTTGCCTGTTRTTCTGAAGATGTGTTTTAATAAATCCAAAATGGGAATGATGGTCTCTGACTAGTAGAATTACTGGTAAAAATGAGTGTCTACTGGCAGTTATTTTATGGTAGCTTTCTATCTTCTATCCTGTGATTTGAGTAGAGGGAGTATCTGGATATCCAGATCCTGTTAGAGGCATCAGTTCCCTCAGGTGTCCAACAACCCCAACACGAGAGGGCTACATCTGAAATAACRGGTCCTACTTTGGGCCCTTCAGTACCAGAGTCATGTCAATGCCCTGGAAAGAGTCCAGCAGTGACAGGTAGGGGCTGTAATGTATAAAGGAATGGAGAACTGGATTCTTCGAACCTGGCAAAGGACACTGAGGTAAGGGAGGCTAATTACTGTTTTTAGCTGCCTAAAGATGTCAGGCTCTTCAGAGGTGCACAGCAARAACAAGAGGCACAGTCATAAGTTGCAGCAAGAACTGTGACTGGACATCAAAACCAAGGTTTTTTTGTACACTGGAAATGGTGAAATTTTAGGACAGTTTGCCCAGAGGGGCTGGAAGTCTCCATTGGTGGATGTTCCCTAAAACTTGTCTAGACAAGGCCTTAACCCATCTGACCTAAGTTACAAGTTGGTCCTGCTTTGAGCAGGGGGCTGGACCAGAGACCTCCAAAGGTGCCTCCCAACCCRAATCATTCTACATTAACCCCCTTTTAGCAGCGGTTGGTAAACATTTTGTSGTTTTGGGGTTTTTCTTAATTATTTTAGTCTACAGTTGGTTTCCTGACTTTGGAATRCAAGTGGGAGATAGTGTGAGAGATGCTTTTAGAGTGCAATTTTACACTTGTTTAAAGCTAGCGCTGCCTTCCTGCTATTTCATTCCTATGCGTATCCCTCTACTGGCTCTGATGCTTGCCTGATATTTGGAGTGACTTGGTTTTGGGGAGCTAATCTTACAAGAAATTTTGCCAGCAAAAATTCCTCCCTTGTTACTGATTTAGGAGATTGAAATCCAGGAATTAAATTCTTTGGCCAAGAGGATGAGAGCACAGACATGCTGGTTTAGATCTCCTTATGCAGTTAATGTGGCTGTGCTGCAGTGGCTGACTTCAGAAGGCGTTAATGTAGTTTTTAGCACTTAATTCATAGTKCTGCAGTGGCTTTACACAGATTTTCTTTGGGGTTCAGCTGTGTCAGGCCATCACAGGAAGATGTTACTGCATCTGAGCCATTCTGTAAGTCACTGCTACCCCTCTGCTGAAAGCTGTGGCATCTTCTGATCTTCGGGTTAACCTTTTATCACCATGTTTCATTGTTTCATATTATTAATTCCAAATCTGCAGGGATGACTGAGACAGCTAAACCAGATCATAGGGTCACATACTGGTCTTAATGAATCAGATGAAGAACGTTCCATCTGGAGACTTGAGCAGAAGGATGGTGATGGAGGAGATGGCATTTGGTACTGCTGTCTGTGCAACAAATGTCTCTTTTCTGTGTGTGATTAGTGGGTGGCTGCCTGTCTGGTGTAGACTTTAATTCAGCTCTGTAATGCTAACCTTATGTTTTCAAGTTAATTAATTTCTTAGGGGTTAGAGACTTGACTTTATATTCCTGTGAACAAATAATATAACATGTCTGATTCACTCTGTTTGATTCGCTGTTTTGTATTGGGAAAAASTTCTATTTGATGTGCTGTATTGTCCAGTGCTGTGTTAAAGGAAACTGAACACTAGGCACTGTCTTCAGTGTCTTGGTATTCCTACATTGTAATTACAAATAACTTTTTGTAATTCTCAGATAAAATTGTTCCTTCCACCTAATCAGAAAGATAGAAGTAAATGTTCTCTAATAGGCTAGTTGGTATAGTTAGCAGGAGTTAATGGAAGTTGAGACCAATTTCTAGGCCATCTCTGAAAGTCGTTAAAATCTCTTGAGTGTAAAAGATTTGGTGTATGTGAAGAGAGGATGGAATGGTTTAAAGTAGTGTTAATGCAATAAAACTGTCAAGGTAAAATCCTAACAATTGGAATATCTTCATTATACCTACTGAGAGGATTCAAGATTTAAAAATATACTTGATTCAGTCACAAAGACTGATCGCTGAAAATGTCTTGCAGATAGTCTTATCTTACCATTCTCTGTCCTGACGCAGAAGTGTTCTGTGGTGCAGCTGAATAATCTTTTAGTCTTTTGATTTTTGCTGTTTTGATGACTCTTTCATACAGCAATATCCCTTGCCACTGTTGTGGCTTAATCCCAGCTGGCAACTAAATTCCACACAGCTCCTCACTCCCTGTTGGAGTTAGGGAGACAATTGGAAGAGTAWAAGTGAGAATTCATGGGTTGAGATAAAGTTTAAAAGGTAAAGCAAAAGCTGCACACATAAGCAAAGCAGAACAAGGAACTCATTCACCACTTCCCATGGGCTGGCGGCTGTTCAGCCATCCTCAGGAAAGCAGGGCTCTGTCATACATAAAGTTACTTGGGAAGACGAATGCCATAACTCCAAATGTCATCCCTTTCCTTCTTTTTCCCCTCAGCATTATATGCTGAGCATGATGCTATTTGGTCTGGGATATCCCTTTGGTCAGTTGTGGTCAGYTGTCCAGGCTGTGTCCCCTCCCAGCTCCTTGTGCACCCCCAGCTCCTCTCTCTGTTGGGGTGAGAGGCAGAAAAGGCCCCGGCTCAGTGTCAGCACTGCTCAGCTGTAACAAACACCTCCCTCCCTGTGTTATCAATGCTGTTTTGGTCACAAATCCAAATCACAGCCCCATACCAGCTACTGTAAAGAAAATAAACTCTATCCCAGCCACAATGAGCACATCCGTCAAATAGTTCCAGTGATACCTGACTGACAGTTTCAGTGATATGGGTTCAGTGATAAAATAATTTCAGAGATAACTTCTGTTCTCCTCTTGAAAATGATGTGCCATACACACACATACATACTTTCCCCAAGTTTCTCTACTTGGCATTTGTCTATCATCTTACAAACAATAGCTTTTTTTTGTCATCTTGCAAACAATAGCTATGTATGTTTCCTGCAAAAATGACTGTGATATTGCACTGAGTGGTTGAAAAATGGAGTTCAAGATTATTGACTTTATCATAGGAATGGGATTTATCTTTAGCTTTTGAAAGTCACATATCTATTCTAAGCTAATGAAGTAGGCAGCACTAGAAAATAATTAATTCTCCTATCTCACATGTTTGCTGGATAAAATAAACCTTGATGTTGGACACTTTTTTTTCTCTGCATTGTTTATAATGAAAATTTAGATAATAAACTTAGCCAGGTGCCAAACTTTCAGGTTGTTGAAGAGTGTCTCTAACACTAAGAACTGTGGTTGTGCTTATGTTTTTGTTTCAGATGGACCCTACTAGAATTTCAAAGGAACATGCGCACTGTGTCAGAACGCTGTTTGGACACCAAGAAAGTACAGACTTGCATGATGCGTCCTTTGAAAGTCAAGAAGCGAAGTTAATGCCAGAATCCTGTAGAAGTGTGAAACAGGCTCTCCAAAGGGCTGTGCAGAGGGTAAGTGGCACACACTGTGTGTTCHCTTATTTCATGGTCCTGTTGAACTTAAAACAATTTTTCAAAATTCTGCATTCGGAGGTAGGTTCTGTAAATTATTTTCTGATGTTTGAATAACACCTGAAGTTTCATCCAAGATTGCATTGTGTTTGCTCATGAACCTGGTAATGGCTAACCAATTCTGCATTCTAGCCCACTTTTTTACTTTTTTTTTTTTTTTTTTTTTATTTTTTTAAGAAAGGGAGAGTTGAAGTTGCACAGAAAATAGAAAACTGATTGCAGTTAGGTGGTCAGCCGTTCTGACATTTGGATCGGCCTCAATGGTATTCATTTATGCCAATGTTTGCGTGCATTTTCCAACACCTTGGGTGCTCATAACAAGTGTCTAATCCACACTCTTCAAAGGAATCTTGCAGACAAGGTTCTCTTAAGTCAAGATCATCAGCAAGCAAAATGTTGCCTGAAGAAAAGGGAGATAGCATTTGCTCTCATTTGCTTTTATTTCTTACTCTGTCTGCTGCCCACAATGAGGGATATTTGGTTTTGCTCACTTTGCCAGTTCTGTGCAGACCATTCTCAAGCTGGCATAATTCCTACTTTGCCATAGCATGATAACTGGGTGGTCTTTGCCCAGGAATTGAGAATGCTGCTTGTTCCCAAACACAAATGACAAATGTAGTCAGCCCTAATGAAGAAGCCTGGGCAAGCTGGAAATATGCAACAGTCTCCTTTTACTGCAGTTACTGCCTTTGATCTCTTTGTGTTCATGATAGTGTTTAGTGCTAATTGTGGGCTTTGTAACTGATGGATGTCTGCTATGGTATTTGGTTTTCCTGGCTTATCAGGCCCATTACAACTTTACTGCTTCACATCTGCATAGGACTGGTAGTTTTTCATTAAGGGCATTACAATAGATTCGAGCTGAACTCACATACACTTTAGCATGAACTGTATTTGAGCTAAATTTAGAGTATTTGAATTGTGCTAATGTGATGTTTGCTTTTAACAGAGAACTGGGAGTGACAGATCTTTTTGTGAACAAAACACAGAGAAACAGGAGTCCATGCCTTGTCCCTTTTGCTAGCCATCTCCTTCAAGACCTTAAGGGGGAAACAAAGGGTTAAGTCTGTAGGATGATTTCTTTCCTCCTGGATTTTATAGAGCCTTTCTTGCTGCACCTCCATGTGTGCTGGGCTGCTCATTCATGTGATTCCCGTGATGGAGCAAGGAGCTGGTTACAGTAAGGCAGTGGGAARCCCTGTGTTCTGGTCACTCGCTGACGGTTACTGAACGAAGGCATTGGCTTTAGCTGRGGCTTTATATCCTGCCAGTCTGGATGGAGGTTTAGTGCTGCAATGTCCTTGGCCAGGATAAGTAGTGAGTAGGGATAACTTTTTTGTCTGATGGCCATTACTTTGAGAACAATAAAATTTCCCTTGCCAAAGTAATTAGACTCTGAATTTCCTTTGAATACAACGGAGCTTATTAAGCAGCTGTGCTGGTGGTCTGGATGCTTTGTCATCTTATATCAATGACAGAGGGAAAAAATAGATAGGAAGGTGACGACCGGAGGCTTTTTGCATCTTTTCAGTACATCAGAGAAGTGAAAGTAACAGTGTCAAGGCAGACTTTATCATCATCTCAGAGCTCTGGCTTTCATTGGCCCTGCAACAACGAAGAGCAGAGATGAAGCTGTAACTTGTTTGCAGTTGTGCTAGTCCTTGGTGTGTGGGGATCCAGTTAATGGAATTTGAAGGAGGTTTCCTGCTGTCTGTGCTTTCTTCATTTTCCATAAGGAGAATCTAAAGGCTCTAAGTTATGTATGTTTAAGAGCCAGTATCCTTATTTGAACTGGCAGCATGCTTAGTGACTGAAATGGAACACTTCAAAATACCATTTATGTTTCATGATTTTTCAATATATTGCCTTTTGCAATTCAAGCTGTTCAGGAAATGAAAATAGACAACTTTCTTTTGCTCAGGTTTATGGTCTGGTTACAGCTTCTAGCTTCCCGCAACAGTTCTCATCGGTTTTCTTTGCACACCTGTAGACGTGGTGCTTAAATGTAAAGCAGGGATTGATGTTGAAAATGAAAGTGCTCTTATGAAACCACTGTAGTAGGGCTGCAAGGTCCAGTCTAGAAATACTTGTCTCCTAAAAAAAARTAAAGTTTTTTTCTTTTAATCAAGATCTAATGATTGATTCTTTAACATATTCCAGGATAAAACCTCTGCTTAAGGAACAGCTTACAAAGTAGAGAGCATATTTTCAATATTGCATATAAACTTTCAAGCAGACAAATAATATACTTTCCTAGCCAGTCTGTTTGCTTAATTTTTTTCCATGTAAGCCTAAAAAGCTTTTGGCAGTCCAGATGCACTAACCACAGTCCTTATGAAGTCTGTTATGAGCCTGAAGTGGAAAGGACTACAAACATATCTTGGGTCAATCCATAAGTAACTTTCCTTGGCAATGCTCCCAGCTTCTAGCTGCCTGTGGAGTTCAGGCATAAGCTATTCTCCCACATGGCAACAGAGTGCTTTGCTAGACCTCCAGGGCAGCATTTATAAAGAGATCCATATACTTAGCAGACATTTAAAGAGCACAGTTATGGACCAAGTAAAGGTTTCACAAGTGATTGCTGTAAGTTGTTAAAATTTCACTACTATTTTGTAGGTTTCCATCCTACAATCTTACATCATGCCTTTTTTTTTTTTTTTTTTTTTTTTTTTTTTTTTTTTTNGCAAGCAATAGACTACTCATTTGGAGAGAGATGGTATCACTGGTCTCTAAACTGTAGTCTGATTAATATTGGTTCATGTATTTTCTATTTCACTTCCTTCCTGATTAGCATTCTTCAGATTGCTGAATTTCCGGCAAGAGAAYCAGATACTTCTTCCTGGTATCAACTGTACTTAAACCACTTGGTAATAAAAGAATCAAGTGCATAAAGAAGCTTTAAGACCACAGCTGAAGCAATAAGTGACTGTCCAGAGGAGTTCTCATTGGTCTCAAAAGGCCACTTAGAAATGGTCAAAGTAGATACTGAGATATTGTAAAAGCTAAAGGAGACTAAAAACCTTTCACAAATGTCATGTGTTCAGGTGTAGCCTTGTCTCTGCATCCTCAGCATTGGTCATAACTGGAAAAGCAAGAGCTGTTTTTGCAGCCTGCTGTGGATGAGGTAGAGAGCAGTTTCCAACTTTCCAGTCACTTAAAGCATGACTTTTAGCTTTAAAATGAGAAAGTTTTGGAGCTTCTTAGTAGCCTCTTGTTTTTTTTTTTTTGGATGAAGGGAAGACATGTTTTYCATTTTTGTGACTAACTCCTTGTTTGTTGTTTAAACAGTGAGTGTATGGAGGAGGTTGGAATGTGGKAAGCAGGCCAGCAGAGTTGGCTTGGTGGGCAGTGAGCAAATGACAAAGGTGTACAAGTGCAGCTTGTCATAAGATTAAGAGTGGTGTGATTTTTGTGTACAGTTCTGCTAAAAATAACTGAACAGCTTGGTATCACACACGGTTCTGGGGATGGCAGTCTTCAGAGAAGTCACTGGTAATGTTTTGTCAGCAGTTTTCGTGCCATTACAGCAGTGTCTTAGTCACGGGTTCTGTTGAGCTGTTTCTGCCTTCTTAATAAGCATCGACATTGTGAGTTAGTGTGTGAGACACTTCAGGAGCTAAAAAATACAGTTGATACTTAAGAGATTTGAAAAGTCACAGCTCTCAGTTCCTTGCAGTAAGAATCACAGGGGATTTTTTAATCCCATTAAGAGGCTACTTTCAGACATCTGCTAAAAAATGTCCTTTAGCATCAGAAGCAAAAACGTGATTAAATGCTTTTCTAAGGTGGGTTGTGTATCAGCACCTTGGAACTGTATGAACATTTAGTAAGAAAAAAAAATCAAGAAGTGTTTAATTACTTATTCTTCAGGAGAAAACCTACAAATCCATATCTKTTTTCTAGGGAGTAGTTCATGTGTTTCATCTTCCTTTTGGAAACCAAGGCAACATAAAAAAAAAATCAAAATTTCAAAAAATCAAAATGAGGCAGATCAGAATCAAGTGAAGAGCTAGGCACCAGTCCAGACCTTAGAGACTTGATGGAGGATTTTATTTCCTGTCCACGGTCTAGCCACTTCTGATCCATTGACAGGTTCRGAGAAGTGTCAGTTGACTCAAACCTACAATCTTGGTGTTATTAGTGCCATGATCTGACCATCTGAGCAAACCATGGGCTCCAGGCAAGCAGAGCTGTGCCCCAGGGCTCCCCGGGTGGCTGTCCTGCTTACCGAGCGGTGACACTGCAGATGAACAGCACCCCCACCAGTTAAAATAGMAGCTCGGGCTGCTTTTGGTGAGGAGCAGAGCCATTCTGTGTGCAAGATGAGCTGAGTCAGGCTGCTGGGTCTTAGGAGGTGAGAGATTCAGCTCCTTAAGCTGGAGCACCCTTGGAAATGTGCAGAAGCAGGACTCAATGCTCCTGAGAAAAAGGTAAATTAAAAGTAGATTAGCAGGTGACCAGTTCAGGGATTTCAAGGGCTGAGCAGTTAACAACCATGGGGTTTTTTTTTTTTTTTTTTTTTTTTTTTTTTTTTTTTTTTTTTTTGTACAAAGTCTAGATAATAGGAAATTAAAGTGTGCGTAGTTCTTTGTTTTGGATCTGCTCAGTAGGCTTTCCAGGCAACGACCTCACGACCTCCCAGAGGAAAGGATATCAAAATAAACTCCACATCTGAGAAGTTTCGACTAAGAAAGCAAGAAAACAAAGATGTCTCCYCTTCAAGGGAAAAAGGGTTAGAATAGGTGTGCTGCTATAATCTCTGAGACCGTGGCCCATCTTCCAGGCTCTTCTTACCTTATGTCTTGCTCTCTCTTTAGAGGCTGTTGCCATTTTTCACAGTACCTTGAAATCTTGCAATCTCTTGTCATCTTCCTGTTTCCTTCTCAAATGTGGCTAGTGGCTGATGCTGATGTGCAGCTCCTAGAACTGAACTTTATTTTCRTGCTCCTAGAACTGACATTGAAGTAGGAAGATCAGAGAAGCAAAGTGAATGTAAATGCAAGAGGTGGATGTGAGTTTTGCTGTTTTTGAAGTTGTGATTCTTCTGGTTTTCTTCGYGTCTCAACAGCAAAAAGCATCTTCATGATTCTTATCTATGAAATCAGCATATCTCAGCTGAAGTATTGTGCTTTGATAGTCATACTACAGCTTCCATACTGCTGTGGCTTTTCATTTTGGTTTAACATTTAAACACTGAAAGGGGAAAGTGAGAGTAATAAATGCACCGGCTAAGGCGCTACATATTTCACTGCGGTTGCAAAATTTACATAAAAGCACGATTTCAGGTGTTCTCAGAGCAGGATTTCAAATTCTAAAACTCCCCAGTGATTGAGAGCGCAGTGGAACTTTGCTGATCTGGCCAAATCTGAGACATATTTCGTATATGTGACTTGAATCAGGCAAATAGCAGTGAGTGTGGCATAAAGATGGAGCAAAGGACCACTYTTAGGTTTCAAAGAGGACATGACTTGCTGTCTTCAGCAAAATGGCTTCTTTTACTAACCATTTTCTTGGGGGCTCCATGGTGTGAAGTATTCTGAATAATGAACATATTACCCCTGTTTTTTTAGAAAACAGATGGGGAGCSGTGGGGTAAAAGGAGACAGAACTGAGAATTGAGCATAACACTAAGACTTTAGTCCAGGCTTATAACAAGAGCAGGCTGCTTAGATTTTTGAAATCTGCTGTTTGTATCTTTTTCTCAAAAGGAATACAGGTGTSAATGATTAAAAGCAAAGCTTTTTGTGGTACCTGATGCCTGCATTTTGTGCTGTTCTTGGTTTGGGTTGCATAGGTTTCATCCACCTTAAAATTTATCTGCAGCTTTGAAGAATTACATGCTTTCCAAGTCTGGCACCCAGTCCATGTGGTCCAGTATGGATGGGGTAGATGCTTCATCCTTCAGTTCCAGTCCCTGCATACCCTGATAGAAGTGAGCCTTGATTGTAAAGCCTTGCAGCCTTCCCTGCTGGGGGCTGACTGTGAGGTGTGGAGGTTTTCATTTACCTCATCACAAATGAAATTGAGGGTTTAGCTCTCCTTAGTCATTTAAGTGATTAMACACTAGTTCCTGCATGGAACTGCCCTCTTTCTTTGCCTTTAGACTCCGAGTAATTAAATCAGTTCCTAAATTCCATTGTTTGATGTGATGCCTTCTTACAGTCATTGTTCCATTATACTTGGAGAAATGTTCCCAGTACAGTAAGTAGGAAAGGTTGTAAATGTCCTGTCACCACTACTTCAATAAATAAAGCAGAGACCATACATTTTATCRTCCCTATCCACCTTTGTTAGAATTACCAAATTGCTAGAAGTAATTTGATTGTGTGTKCCTGTTACATATATTTCATATTTACATGATGCATGTCCCAGACATCTGAATATGCTGTAGGTGGAACAGTGTCCCCAGATACATGCCCAGGGTATTGTAAGTGTGCAGACTAAACACTATTACAAAACCAAGACAACATCAAAGCAATGTCTCCTTCTCATTTTAGGAAGTCCAGCGTGCCATGGGRAGAACACCACCAAGACCAGAAAGAGGTAGGCATTGGTTTATGAATAAAAAATAGTTTAGTTCCACTAAACTTGTCTTTTGGGATAATACAATTCTTTTATCTCTAGCTGCAATGGAGGCATTAGGACTTGAACTGTACAAGAGGAACAAACCTGAGAAGCAGCCATTTGCCCATCTCATTATTGATGATAAGAATATTCCATCTGGTAAGTTCAATTTTTAGTGAATACTTCCAATAGTAATATTGATGTATTGAACAGTGAAGTATATGAAAATAATCGAGCAAAACAGCAACAGACTGGGAGTTGAGATTTTGATGGTGAGAAAAAAATTGGAAGCATTAAAGCATTTCAGAGGCAGCAGGGGTAATGTTAAAAAGACGATGGCTCCCTTTTCTATCAGTCTCGTACTGAATGGCCTCCATTTCAAATTACCACTTTCCACGATCAACCTCTGAGGGCTCGGCCTGCCTCTTTGTGCAGTCTTCAGGTGAGGGGTGAGGAAGGAAAATCTRTGTTGAATGGTCTCCTCTGAAGTTTCTCATTTCCCTTTGGCCTTTAGGGCCCTTCAGGAATTCTTCACTCCCACTGGACACCATCCATGAGGATGCATACATACACACAAGCGTGTTCCAGCACAAACATGGGCTGAGCTACTGAGTAGGGGGAAAAAATATTCTTGTGGYTTTTTTCTGCCCCTGTGGTAAGAGGATGGTACTCTTTTATCTTGCCAGAGCTCTTATTCTCTACATACCGGTACTGAGATGGCTTTGGGAATATCCTTGCTAGTACAGTATCAGGGAACAAGAAATGAGTCTGCCTTGGAGCACTCTCCAGAGGAAAGGATTCATTCCTACAATTCTAAGATATGTTAGAACAGTTTTATTTTTTGCCCTGGGGCACTGTCAGTTGAGATTTTTTCACTGTATTCTCAGTACAACAGTTGGTGTGGTAGAAGTAAACCAGAGTTTTTTTCTGAAGCTATCAGGTAGAGGATCTTAAGAAAGGGTGCATTGATCACCACTGTCTCCTTTCTCTGAAGATTTATATGTTCTGCAGTGCTGAACTCATTGTTAATTGAGCTATGCACACTGCTTTTCTGTTTTATGTAACCAAACCAAAGGGGAATGGTGTGTTGAGACTCGAAATCTGAGATTTTTAGCAGCCTGCATAGTAATACCTTGCTCTTGCTCTATTTAAAGACAAAGCACTTCTGTACAGCTTCTTGCCTGGAGGAATGGGATTCTTTCAAGTGCACTGGCATTGCCACAATCCAGCGCTTTAWAAGCAGCTTCTCAGATGGCAGTCAGAACCTCCAGAAGCTTTCTTGTTAGCTCAAATGCCTCCTGACAGGCCTCTATTTTAGTCAGATTTTGGCTTTGACCTACTTTTACAATAGGTCAGTAGTAGAGGATTCAGTGTCAGTAAACTTCTCTTAGCAATCTATCTTTGGAAGGTTTCAATTAATTTGCTAATTGTAGAACAGATCACTTATCTGCAGAAGTGGAGTATGTGCCATTGTCACAGTCTGTGAATCCATCTTTTTCTGTGTGGAATTTATTTGTTGCTTACCTGGATGTTGCTGTAAACTGTAATTTTGAAGCTGTGATTTACAGCAGCTGATAATTTTTACTGCTGTGCATTGCTGCATTAACCTTCCAGGGAGTGACACAGCACATCAGTGGGTAATGGAGAGGGAGACATTGTTCTTTTTTGCTGCAGATCCACTCCTTACCAATGTGATGAGCTGGGCACAGACACCCTTCTGATCTGGCTTTTGCCTCTTTTGGAGGAGCATTGTCAGGATGTTTAATCATGAGCACAGTTTCTGCAGGCCTCGTGAGCATTGCAGCAGTKAGGGGCTGCATCCTTAGGGACAGCTGGAGCCCTGAACCTGATGGGTGTGAGGCACCTTAATACCACACTCACTGGCATGAGGCAGTACCCACCTGTCTGGGTAGCACAGAGGTTAGTGACAAGCATAAAGAAAGAAAAATTTGCCTGAGGGTCCCCAGAGATTTTTCCTCTCCCATCTTGTTTTCTCTGACTGCAAATGGCAACTTCAATTTTCTTCCCCTAATTCTTTACCCTACATGTCTGAAATACATCTAAATTGTTTTCTGCCATCCCTGAGTGTGGACAGATCTGTTCTTAGTATTTAAAGTTCTCTGCTGTCATCACTCTGACCCAGAAAAAACAGTGTCAGAAAAAAAAAAAAGTCTTCATCACTGTCAAACAGGATTTTAAGCATTTTCTACTGAGCACTCTTCATGAGGGGGCACTGAGAAGTGTCTGAGAGAATGTTGTGCTTTGACCTGGTTCACAATAATGCAAAGTCTCAAGTGGACCTTTGCAGCTGGGGGGGGATAGTGCAAGGGAGGGGGGAAAATAACCCATTCCAGATCTTGGTGTCCCCACCCACCATTTGGCACTGAAGCTGTAGTGGTTTGGCTTGCTGTGTGTATTTTTTAAGTTTGCTGCCTTAGGTTAGAGCTGGATGCTTGCTGGTTGGTTTTTACCAGAGCTCACTATAAATGCTACCTAGGTTTTAAATGAAAACAGTGAATTTTGGTTTATAAACTGATTACAGAAATTAGTCACAGTTTGAAGGGGAAAATCAAAAACAGAAATAAATATAAATGTTAAATATATAATTTGGGGTGTGAATTGATACCTGTAGCTGYCTAAGGAAACGCTGTAGTATTCTGAGCTATTTACAGCTACAGGTTTGACTTAGCTGCCCTTTGCCTCCAGAAGACTTTTCAGAGCAAACAKTACTTTGGTCCTTTTTTCAGGTTTTATTTATACCTGAAAGCTATTAGGATGCAAACAAATTATCAAAACAGAGCTTCTTTATCCTCTGTTCACCTCACATCATCTTCTTTCTTGCTAATTGATTTTATTTAATTCATTTTTATTACTCTTAATTTAAGCTCACAAATAAACAAGACATTGTTTTTATATATCTTCAGTTTTGAGGAAGAGAGTGTGCTATCTTGAATCTCAAAATGCTTTTTGCCCTGTCTGGAAGGCTATTTTACTTATTATCCCCTGACCACTTCCTACTCTGTCAACAGGACTTACCGTGTGCTGGTTTTTAAATGGTTCCAAAGTAAATTATTTCACAGAAGGTCCTGTACTGCAGCACTTCTGACTGTCCCGTGGCTTGGGTTATGTGTCAGAGTTTCTGATACATGGAAAGCTGATCAGGCACTTACATGCTCCAGTTTTCTCCACTTCCTGTGTTTCAGGGTGCTGATTGTTTTGATGTCCCCAAATCTGAGTGTATTACCCCCAGAAGTGCTGAGAGCTTCTGATGAAGGTAGCATGGTATAATTCCTGCCAGGGCATCTTTGTGCTGTGCTGCTGGCTGCGCCTCTGCTGGAGCTCTCGGTTGTGGCAAAATGCCTGTCTGCCTCRGCTGACACAATCATAGCATTACAGTCTGGCTTGGAAGGGGCTTCCAGAGGTTATCGGTGCAAATCCTCTGCTCAGAACACATGGTCATCTACCATCATCTCTTGGCCYGTCCATCTACCTAACCATGGACAAATGAAGTGTATTCCCCTGAACATCAAAATAACATGAACAAAATTCTCCCACAGCCCCCCTTTCAATTACGAGTGACTGTGGCACCTATTTGCTCTCTTTCCCCTTCTTCAGCAGAAAATCTTCCCACTAAGGATTTCTTCAAAATGGCATCTTGAGTGGCAACTAAAAAGTGTACTTGTCAGGCAAATAAAATCACCTAGCAACTACCTGGTGTGCCATCAGGCAGTCACAGCACACCTTTCTGTTCCATCATAGGTCTACCTTCTTGTCCTCTATCTAATGTGCCTCTCCTCTGACCCAAGCAGTGATTCCTTGCTCATTCTCCTCATCTGGAAAGTGGCCCAGCCCTGCTTGGGGCAGTATTTCTCCAGATTTAATTCTGTGCACATAAAGTTCTACAACTTCCTGGTGCTTCAGAGGTGCGCTCTGGTACCCCTAACCYGGCATACCTTGCAGGTGAATAATTGTGGGATAAGAGATTTAAGATCTGGGTGTCTCTTCCAGTTAATTGATGGGTTTCAGATGGCTTTTTTGATGCACTGCAGGAAGATGGCTTCTCTTTATGATTTTGCTTTCATAATTTCTACCTGGCTTCAGGGGAGCAGCTACTTGTGATCTGCCTTTGACAACTGCTGCTTTGCTTAGGTCTTTGTGGAAGAACACCAGAAGGTTTGTGTTCTGGGCTGCTGTTACAGTACTCCTCTCACATGGAAAAGTTGCTTGCCTTTGTCAGTTATGGAAGGCTCATCCCTCTGAAATTCCTCTGTTCCTAYTTCCCCTCCCTTTCTGTACAGACAGATGCAAGAGGCATCTTTTGAACTAACCAGATGTACCTGGGGCGTTTCCCCAGCGCGCTTATGAGCACTGATGGTCCTGGGGTGTGCCTCAGTACCTGCTTGGAGGAGAGGGCACTGTGCCCTGCCATGTGCCATGGAAGGTTTGGGAAGGATGGGCTGTTCTGGTTCAATGTTGGGAGAACAAGGCACCAAATATTTCAAGCAGGCATTTAGGTGCACTGGGAGGCCGAGGTGTGAAGTCCTCTGGTGCTCACTGCAGTGGGAGGGAGCAACTGGAATCAGTGTTGTGTGCTGAAAATGGCTAGTGGTTAGGAGGACAAGTTGGCCACCTCCCATCTGCTGTGCTATGCCCTGGGTATGAATAAGAGACGGTTGGTGACTTGTGCCTATCAGGAGGTTTGTTATGTCGTAAATATTTAAAGTGCTACGTAAGGTCTAGGCAGCTTAGTGTGTAGTACTAAACATGTGCAATTGCACTGATTTCCCCCTTTTTTTGGTGTTCTCAAATGAATATATGTTTACCTTTCTACCACTACAGTCATAAGAACACAAAATATGGGAAGGTTTTATAAGTTTTCTCTTTGGGGAATTGTCAGTTTAGCTTTTTTTTTTTTTTTCCCCCCCAGAGTTTTAGTTATTCCTTGCAAACACTTACAGGTTAAAGACCAGTAATGACTTTTGCAAGTTCCTCTCAACTATTTGTGACCTGAATAAAATTTTGGGTGGAATGCAATGTCTATGTAGAGCTCATGTTGCAATGATTGCTTAGCGCAGTCAAACTATAGGCTGAGCAACTGTTTTGTACCACAGTCCATCACGTGTTCTGCTGTGAGGGCACAGTTATAAATAGCAAGCGAAATATGAGAGTGTATGATGAAAAAAGGAAATTTCTTAGGAATTTTTATCATGATTGTTTAATAGCCGATAGAACTCCAGTTGCTATTGATTGTAAAAACACAGAGGCTGCTTTCTAAATGTTGGGGCTTGTCAAATGCTTATAATTGTTTTTCTTTTTTTTTTCTGTCTCCAGGAACTCGCAAAGTGAACCTCACATCCTGGCATCATGACAAAGGCCAGGCAAACTTGTCAAATATGACATTCAGTGATGGAAAACTAATTGTTAATCAAGATGGGTTTTACTACCTTTACGCCAATATTTGTTTTAGACATCATGAAACTTCGGGAAACTTGACTAAAAGAGGGCTTCAGCTGATGGTGTATGTGATTAAGACAAACCTTAAAATGAGGCGCTTTGATGTGTTGATGAAGGGGGGAAGCACCAAATACTGGTCAGGGAATTCAGAATTTCATTTTTATTCTGTAAATGTAGGAGGGTTTTTTAAATTAAAATCTGGTGAAATGATAAGTATCCAGGTATCAAACCCATTGCTACTGGATTCTTCACAAGAAGCAACTTATTTTGGAGCATTTAAAGTTAGGGATTTAGATTGAATCTTTCAGTGTGCTGAAAATTTGTTTGAGTTTTTAGTTGTCCAGAAACAACTTGAAGAGCTGAAAATCTTCTGGAACCCAATTRTATCTGTATAAGCCATATATCTCTGAAGACACGTTTTTCTACCGCAAATGCATGGAAGGGCAAAATTACACAGTTCTCCTGATTTAGTCTTAAAGCAGTTTTACTTTTTTGTTTCCACTGGCCTCACTGGGGTCATTGTGCCTTTTGCATTGGTGTAGTTGAAATCAAAACAATTAATATTATTGAGCTCCTGTTTCCAAGTTCTGCCCTGATCTGATAAATCTGTGCTACCTTTACAAGTTTCATCTGCAAATATAGGTCAGGGCAGAACTTGGCTCCCAGCTTGCATTTTGGGCTCCATTTTGCTTGAGGTTGAGTGTTCTGACCCTGAGACAGCAAAGATAATGAAAGTGTGACTAATCCCATTGCATTTGRTGTGGCTTTTCACATGCTGAGTTGGGGCTGATTTTGCTTTGCTGCATTAGGGTTGGAGAGCTCAGACCATGGTAGAAATGAGTTGGAGAACACCTGAGCATTTCAGCTTAACTTTTATCTGTTCAAAAGGGTCCTTCCAGGAAGAAGGGTGATCGTCTCACCTTGCAGTTCTAAAAAGTTAATTATTACAGGTCGTGTTATTATTGTTGCACAGTTAATTGCAAATATAGATTGCCAAAATACAGCGTGCCTTTAGAGTATTACATTGTGCCAGAACCTGCAAAGACATTTTTTAAACAAAAAGTATGTATTTTTATATTCTGTAATATCTAAAGTTATATTTCAGGTGTAATGTTTTGTGTAAAAAAAATGTAAATTATATTGTCCTATAGTATTTGATACAAAATATTTAAAATCTCTTGCTGTTTGTATATTTAATGTCTTAAACTGTTTTTATGTACAGACATGTTAAACTGGTGCACTTTTTAATCCCAATGGGAAAAAATGCAGCTATAAGAGKTTATTTGCAATTAGCAAATGTAATATATATCCTTGTTCTTCTTAACTTAATAGATTTCTTTTCAACTTGTCAGTATTAAGGGAGGCGAAATCACACCAATGCCATGAACAATTACACCACACTGCTGGTCACTGGGTGCCTTTCAAACCTGRAGGGTAATTAAGATGGCATTATGTAAAAATAAAATTTAAAGAAATTAATACATAATACACCCCAGAAAATGTATGAGGGGTATTTATAGTTACTGAACAGGTGTATTTTCTTACAACAAAATCTGCAAATGTTAAATTCTGCAGTTGAACAGTAACTTTTTTAGCTTGGTTTCCTGAAAAAGTGAAGCTTATGTCATTGCATTGCCTGTTCTTGTCTCCCACTGTAGCTTTTAAAGCTCTGCACGCTCCTGCCAGCTTTGGCAGATGAGTGGCAGAGTTAAGAGATATTCTTGCAGGTTTTATGAGGACAGACAGCTGAGAACAACTCAGCCATTTATACTTTATTTGTCAGTGGCTGGCCACTGTTCGTTTTAGCCAACAGATTGACTGGGGAGACTCCTGCAGCGTGTGCTGTCGCTTGTAAAGTGCTTGGCCGAGAGAGGGGGTGGGTGGAATCTGAGGGTGGGTATGGGGGCCACAGGGGAAGGCTGCAAGTACTGACATGATGTTTAGTGTTCATTTGGACAGGGGACAGCAACTTTTGGGGTAAGGGGGTGAAGGGAGGGTTTTGAAGTGTTYGTGTGCTCTACGGATGATGTGGGGAAAGCCCGCTATTTATTGCAGTAGGAATCAAATCTGTAGGAATTGGGGCTTCATACAAATCCTCAGACTTTTAAATAATTTTTTTTTTGTAAAGGAACTGAGTTGAATTCAAGCAAGTATTTTATACTGTATAATAAACATTTCTTTTTAATGTTAATATTGTTTTCTTACAAAATATATTTCTAAGAAAAACCAAAACTTTGTGATTTCTTTATTTTTTGTATGTGTATTTCTTGTGCAGCTTTGATAATTTTATTCAGATTTCAGAATGTGCAGGCTGGRTATGGTGTAACTCAAGAAAACAGAGGCACAAATCAACTCTTTTAAGGAATTTTGGGGAGTTTTGATTTGGCTTCAGATCTACATCTGCTGCTTTAAASTCAGCATACATCTTTAGGGGTTGGAAATTCAGCTGAAAATGARGACCTCCCATTTATGTTTCACATCAAACAGTTGTTAGTTCACAGCTAGAAATGACTGAGGGATCCGGGGCTCTTGTTTTTTTAATTTCAGGAGCTACAGGTCAGTCATCTTTTCTGCTATAGAGATGCCCAGTGGCAGGCTCAGAGAAAAATGCCTACTCTGTGTCTGTCCTGGGGGTTTAAGCCACTCTGTGGGGAGAGGGAGATGGGGGATCAAGTGATTTGGAAGTAAACTTAGACTTAGTAGCTGACCTTGGCAAGTGCYCTGCCCACGGATGGTGTGATGTGAAGGAGGGGAGCCACCAGCACTAAATGTCATCTCARTGACAGTGGCTGTGGGCTGTGAGTGTGCTCTGGAGAAGGTCACAGCRTCTGTCGTGTGTGCTCCGTCCTTGAGCACAAGCTTGGTGATTGTCTGTGCATTCTAAGCCACCAGCAGGGCTCAGAAAGGAGCTCCTGAGGCTCAGCTTAGCCCTTGTGTTCTCATTAGGAGGGCTGTAAGCATCTGAATTTCACGGTGCAAGATGGGGCTTTAAATTCCTCTTGTGTGACAACTTCAATGCCTAAATGGCARTTGAGGGTTGTCCTGGTTTTTGGGTTTTGTCTTCCTTAGCGTCTTCTGGCTGAAAATTGTGCAGTTGTGTGATGAGCTAGGTGGGAGGGATGTGGTAATGTTCTCATGGGGCTCTATAGGTTAATGTGGGAGTAACAATTAGAAGCCAAGCCCTTACTCTGCTCCCTACAAAGTAGAAATCAAATAAGAGATCTCAATATTCTGMCTGTCTTGCCCTGGTCCCTTCTTACCCTCTCTGCATTCAAAAGGAAGCAGGAAGCTCCATGTAGTGCTCTAGGTACAGCATGATTTTGCTTTTTATATCAGAGCAGCCACAGATTGAAAAGCTTTGATGGTGTCATTTGAGGCAACCTGGGTGCATATTCCAAGATGATGAAACCTGCCTGCTCTGCCACTGACCTTCCTAAAACCAAGCCTTCTCCCAGMAAGTGCCCGTTCTTTTGTGTCTGCTTCATTTATGTGATTGCTTCATCAGAGCACAGTTAATGAAGAGAGCAGACTAATCAATTAATGGAAAGAGTTACCTTGGGAAGAAGGTGATGTGCTCTAGGYTAGGAAAGGTACTTGTGACTCTTATTTTGTATCCTTCAAAAGATAATTTTGGTCTGTGGATACAGGGTGATTATTTGCTGAAAATTGGAAGTTAAAAAAATCTTACTTGGAAGTAGTTTATTTGTAATTCAGGGTATTTGTGTGCAGGTAAACATCTGTATATTCTTACCATGTTCTTGCTAAGKCAATTTTTATACATGGGGTTACGATTGCATATTTTGGCACCTGGGTACTCCTCCCCCCGCCTTCCCAAGCTCGCTCCAGCCAGTGGCTGTTTCTTTTTCTGTCTATCCCACTTCCTTTTCTCTGGCTCCTTCCAGCTGCCTTCTGCTCACCCCACTCTTACTAACTTACAGCTCCTTTTTCTGGTGGTAGCAGCAGCCTTGGGTCAGATCTAGGTATACTCCCCCTTATTTGGCCTATTTTTAGGTAGCTTTGCTGTGCCTTCACATGGAAAAGAACAAGAATTTTGTTTGTCAAAAAGATTTTTGAACCATTAGTGCAAAGACTGAGCTGGACAGAAATGAAGRAAAGTAGTTGGGGAATAAGGAACCAGCAGGTTGGACACCCGAAGCTGCCCATGCTGCCCTTTGGTTTGGTGTACCAGCTTCGGAGGGCTCCAGACAATAACCACATGCTTGTGTTCTGCTGTTTAAAAATCAGTCTCCAGCAGAACTTTCACAGACATGGCTGTGTGCAGCATTTTGCTGTGGGGATTGGAGAAAAATCAGCCTAAACCAGAAAACGCTCTTGCACATGTACACAGGCAGTTTCTTGTTCTTTCTTCTTTCTCYGTCTCTGTATTGGTGTCTTGTGCAGTATTTCCTGGTTGCTCTATCTGGGATCACAACCTGTGGATTTGGCCAAGTGTGTGTTTATTTTTAGCTCACGGGGGTCTGACCCTGTAGATCCCATACCTTTGCCTGATGTCTCCATCTGTGACTAGCTCCAAAGCAAAGCTCAGTCATGGAAAGCTGAGAAACCTGTGTCAGCTAGAGGTTGCCAAAAACTTATTGGCAGCTTCAGGTGTTTCTTTCTTTTTTTTTTTTTTTTTTTTTAGCCTGAAGTCTGAGTCTGCTGGGGTTTCTAGCTGTGCTTCCAAGGAAATATTTGTGCTGGGGTGGAGGTGAGGGGTGTCTTTGATTTACTGCTGTCTGTTCACAATCCATTTTGTGAAGTTTAGGGAGAGCATATTTTCCTTCCATTTGTTCAGTGCTTGAGCCATGTGCTTTCCTGTGTCACACTGCTTTTCCCCAGACTGCATATCACCAAATGCCAATCAATTCATGTTTGGCTGTGACAGAAGACAAGCAGGAACTCCAATTGCTTTCAGCTCCCTACATGCTGCAAGTCACAAAATGATAGATTCATTTTTCCAGCCTTCTGGATCTTGATTCATTCACTGCATGAGAAATCCCTGGTTGTTCTTTTAGCAGAGGATGCCAGAATCCTCCTTTGGCTACTGAGGTACTATTATGTCTTCATAATGTAGCTGATTYCTCATCCTGGAGGTTCCAAACTCCCTCAGTCCCTGGGGGACCCCAGCTCCTTAAGGGGAGGATTCATAAATAGGAACTCCTCCCTGACAGGTGATGGATTTTGGAGCATTGAAACATGATCACATGGCAGATAACTTTTTGGGCTCTTCGGATACTCTCTTGTGCATAATGTTTTTATCTCATATTCCACCAGTTTGAAGGATTTTAACCTACTCTTTGCTGTTAATAGGGATGAGTGTAATGTTTGGAATTTTATTCCTTACTGTGTCACAAACGAACACCAGATGCCACAAACACAACCTTCCATGGGCATCACAGATAAAATCAGTTCACCACCGATGCTGGMTATGGATGCAGAGTGGAGCAGACTTTCCTTGCTTGTCCACAGTTTACTGCCGTGCCTGCTCCGACCCCGGCATGGGCTCTCCACCCTGCTGGTGTCCTAAGGAACCGATGTACAGCAAATGGGGTAACCTGTACATGCTTATTCTGCTCTCTGGGAACTAGGGACTAATGACTCTGCTTTAGTTAGAAACCATTTGCAGACTGACTGTTCATTTTCTGGGTAACCATATCCCAGATAGAAAGTTTKCTGTGTTACATAGAAGTTTCACCAAGTCCCTGCTTGACCTGTAGCTTTTTGCAGTGTTAGTGTTCACTAAATTTTTTTTTTCCTGCAGCCCAGTATCACATGCAGTAACACATCTAAAACAAAACAAGGTCCATCTGGTTTAATGTTTTATCACTCGTCATGGCTCCAGATCTTTGCTCTGGGAAAACATCTGCAGTTCTGGCAATGGATTGTTAGGTTATTTCTGTCCTGCTAACTGGAAGAGGGCTGGAGTTACGAGGCATGGAGTGGCGGACAGCCTTGCAGCTTAAGCCAGCTTCCCTCTTAAGCAGAAGATCCTACCAAGCTGCAACCCACTGAGTTGTGTTTTTATCACATGAAACTGAGCATGTGTGCTGCACGCCCCAGGGCTCGACAGAGAGGGCTCCTCTAAGCAGGTCAAACAGGGCTGGCAAGAGAGCTAAAATAAACCCCCGTGGGCAGCAAAGGTCCAGGACTGAGCCTTTGCCTTTTTTTTTCCTTTTTGATCTGTCACTGTCAATAGAGAGTAATAAATTAGGGAATATTTTGATAGCACAAAAGTATTTTTAATTTGTTTAATTTGTTTACTATTTCCTGAAATCAACGGTTGAGTTCACCACCTATTGTCACCTGTAAATATATAATAGAATTTTTACTTATGTGAATCTGCATTTTATTGCAAAAACAACAGTCCTATCATACCACTATGTAAAAAACCCCAATAATTTTATTTAAAACTCATTAGTMTTACTGTATTTATAAAAAGTAGTATTATGATCAGTATTTTTCACTCACAAATGTGTTGGACTGCAGTTCAGCATTCTGCTTCCTGTAGCACTTTATTCTATTTTTTCTTTGTTATCTGGCTGTTTTTTTCATCTTTGGCTTAAAATTACATTTAAAAAACATTTTTTCCCCCAAAATMTGAGCCAAATAGAAATGCTTCATGATTTATTTGAAAAATCTAAACAAATTTCCTCAATTTTCCTCTTGTCCTCTGGTATATGCCATCTGCACACTTGCAGGATTTTGCTGATGTGTGAGATTGTGAAACAAAGCAGTTCACATAAAAAAAAGATAATTGAGAACTCTATTGGCCCAGCTGTGCTGTGAGACTTGCTGAATGTGAAAAATTCCCCCCAAATATATAAATTGCTTGTTACAATTCATTCAGTTTTATTAATCCTGGTTAATATTGCATTGGTAAGAAAGGGCTTAGCTTCCCACTTTTAAATTAGTGGATATTTTCATGCTGATATCAATAACATTATTATAAATAGTTTTATATGAGACAGTTTCTTTTTAAGCCTTTTTAGGTGGTCACTATTTAATATATGCTGGTATTTGTCACTCTGGGCAATAAAAACTGCTTTAAAACAAAGCAACAATGCAAATGTTTCTTTTATTATATCTATTTGAAATACAACATCTACAGTCTTTGTGTAACTGAGAATAATACAGCCCTAAGGATAATATTTGCTCATTGATGACACATCTTATTTTTGTATCGTGTTTGAGATCTGTCATGAATAAAGATTATTAACTTGTTTGGGCATTTTCGTGCCTGMGTTAAAAGGATGATACCAAAAGACTTTGACAACATCTACAACAAATGAATAGSTTGTAGAAATGTCTTTGCTCACCAGGTGTCCAGAATGACCCATCTTTTGTCAGCATCCCAGCCAGGAACAGACCAGGAACAGGAAGATGGGCTTCTGTTTGCTCYATGCCAGGTTTTGAGACCATGATCTAGTGAGGGAGAAGTGATATGACACACTTGATGTGCCAGAGATTTTCACACTCCCATATCTAAGGTGTTTTTGCAATATGAGCAAAATAAGACCCAAGCAGAAATTCTGCCTTAGGGGTAAGGAGGGKTTTTTTTATCCTCCTTTTGTTGTTTTTGCCAGGTATTAATGATGCTTACAAAAYTGAGAAGTGGCCAGCAGAGGAGGCTCCAGTCAGCATCCGCTGCTCCTCTTGYGAGCCAAATGCCCGGGAGCACAGATGGCCTTTATGACCATTACGGGCTGGAGACACATTCAATGAAAAGTAATTTAAGTTCTTACAGAAAAAGAAAAAGTATACGAATGTGGGTTTGTTCCCAACACGAGACAGTCTGAATCAACAATGGGAATGGGCCAGTTACCAAAGAGTCTGCTGGAGCAAGTTCCCGCTGCCAGGGCAGGATCTCCTCTCCCTCTTGGCCATTAGAGGGAGGAAAAAATAACAGACTATAAGAGCCACTAAAATAAGGACCAACACCAAGAATGTACCATGGGTTTAATACCAGCTCCTMCTCTCCAAGTAATTATAGTTGAAGTTGCCCAATGGTTACCGATGAACTGTCTTTCATCGTGGTCTTTTGTTTGGAGTCAGTACTTCGGGTTGAACACCAAGACCAGCGCACACGGATCAGCTTCTCACGGAGAGTAAAACAGGACTGAAGGTGGCAGGGGGTGTCATGCTGCTTCWGCCATGGCAACAGGCAGCCAAGCTTGGGCTAGACCAAAGCCCTTCCTACATGTTTGTTTCACATGATATAACCTTTACCCAAAAGTTCACCACAGCACTAATTTCAAAGTGAGAAAAGACCAGGCTAAATGAAATACTGGTATTTCTCGTKTTATCAACTCCTGCCTACTCGGAAATGTGGTGTTTGCTAAAAACGCATTGGTAAACTCTGAAGTTTTCTTTGAATTTTGTGATGTGACCTAGATTTAGGTGATGCTAACCCTTGTAGTACCATTTTCACCTAACTYATTCCTATTTATGTGCAAAGGAGAACATATAATCATCACCAATCTCCCATACTTGTGTTTATGAGGCAAYTAACTTTTCTTAAGAGGAAAATTAACTCAGTATGTGCCTCTGAAGGCTCAAATTCTGCATCACTCCTAAATTTCAGTGCTGCATGTCTTGGTGGAAGTGAGGTGTTTGTTGGAAGGCTGGCTTCTCACTCCAAAGCCACTGATGTGATGGATGTGATCATGTGTAGCTTTCCTTTTTAATTGCAACGGTGCTCCCTTGGTTAAACAATACAAATTTCTCWCTTTAGTATTATTCCTCTTCTTGTTCATCTGTTTGGATGTGGCAACGAGCACTGCTCTCAGGTGTTTTCAGTGTTTAAGGCACAACCTTAATTAATGCAGTGGAAAGTTTGGGAAAGTAGTGGGAGACCATGTGGGGAACTCTGCAAAAGCAGTCAGCAGTTAGAACAAACTCATGAAACTTTTGATGCCTTTGCTAGAGCTGTGCCATGCTCTGCTGGAATCACAGCATTTAAGAGAGAAACTGCTTCCAGAAAAGCTGCCAGTCCATTTTTCTGTAGAAGATCAAACCTCACCATCTGCCTTTCTTTTCAAGGGCGCATATTTTTCTATTTTGTACGTGGTCAGAACTGCACCCATCTGAGCAACTCCTCCTAACCCAGGTAGAAATGTAAAGAGAAAGCATGTCAGGGCTCTCTGACATGAAGAAGAMATTGGCCAGCTGCTGTGCTAACATCAAGCCACAAATAAGCCCAGATTCTGCATTAAACAGTTATTTGTTCAGTGCTTAGAGGTGCTCAAACATTTAGCCATGGAGTAGGGAGAGCAGAAAGGTGAGAAAACATTTTCCTCCCTCATTCCATATTGTTTGTGTGAGAAGGAGATGACTGGCAGCCCTGCCCTCCTCACACCACACCATGTTTCTCCCAGGTTGTTCCCATGTCAGTTGTGCCAATCTTTGTGCTGAAGGTTCTCAACCACAGAGCGCCCAGCCGTGTCTCCAGTGGTGATGTGGTCTTTAGCTGGCCTTCAGATGATCATCCTTTGCAGGGATCTACARAAGGGCCCTCAGGCCTTTTTTCAGCATTGAGACTAAATCTAGGACATCAAGCACCTCTAAATTTTTTTTTGTCCTGAGCTTTCTAAATTAGGCAATACTGTTATCTTTTCTGGGAGTAGATTAAAAGGAGCAATGATTCAATGTGACAGTCCAACTCACTTTTCATGAAGAAAAGATTCCCAGATTTTATRGAGCTGAGAGGAGTTCAGTGGGTGCAGGCTACCTGTAAAAGTAGGTCACATCTTCAAGCTGTAACTAAAACTAGGTCACACTTTGTGACTAGTGAAGAGGGGGAGTATGAGTTTCAAAAGCTTGTAAATTATCATTTCCTGGAAAAGACCCAGAGCGATGAAGTGCTATCCAAAAATCAACCAAACCAGCTTGACACACAAGAGGAAGTTCATAAAACATCACTTTGTCTTCCTCTGCTTCATGAAAATGGAAATGTATTTTCTTTTCAAAATAATTGGTGGTGMAAACATTGATGCTGCTTGTGGTTTTAGCTGAGTAATTTAAAGTTTTCTGAGCAGGAACATTCAACACAGACTTTTCTCATTCCATTCCTATAAATTGCATAAATATGGGGGAGGTTTGCTCTGGCAAGTTTGAAAGTTACCTGGGTTTGCAGGAATCAGAAGAGAAATATTGAGCTCTCTAAATTCACCAACAAAACATTTTAACATTAATAATCCTCACAATACCATGCAAAGTAGGTAGCTCTTGGAAATTATTAATAAAAACTAGAATAATCAGTGRGTTCTTCAGGTTCACTAATGGGAGAAGCAGCCTCAGATGCTCCCCACGTCTGTGGAGCCAATTGACCAAAACGAACTCTTCTGACAATTTGACATATCTGTGCTGATTCTTGCAAGCATTGATTTCTGCACAAGAAAGGGTTGGTGTCTGCAGGTTCTTCTTAACATTCCCAGTGAGTCCTAGCTCAGTGTCACAGCAAACAGTAACTGGGATGTTATTTAGGATCATAAATAATGCACTTGGCCAAAAGTATCTGAATACAGAATAACGACTGCAATGACTGATCTGGTGGAGATTTTTGAAGCTGAATTCAAGGGTTCAGCTACTCATTTTCCTGAGAGCTGAGCGCTGAAATTCTTTCACTGTCCCAGAAAAAAACAGTCATCAGAATTTTCCAGTTTGCTGTGTGGAATGAGAAGTGTCCATACCATAAGGACTGCAGGGAAGGATGAGCAATGCTGGGATGACTGTTGAGATAAAACAGAGCCGCGTTTTCCTCAAATAGGACATTYGTCCAGCCACAGTCTGATGGGGAAAGGCCCCTCTTGATTCTAAATCCTGGCTGACTGGCATGACAACAAACTCTCTGCACCACTCAGGGGAAACCCTGAGGTCAGCAGGCTCAAGAAAGCATGCCAGGGACTTTTGCTGCCTTCGTTTTCTCTCCCTGTGTTGACTGCTTGCTCACATCCTGCTCCTTGTGGCATCTCTGCCACCCACCTTCACTCAGCTCAGGGTCCTCCTCTCCTCTATACACTGTCCCCCTCCATCTTTCTCGGCTCTCTTTTCCCCCTTTCCCACCCTTCAGAAGCCTTGCAGCCATTTGGCATTCCAAGTCTTTGCTGCAACGACTTCTTTTTTGGTTTGCATCTGCTGTGAGCCCTACCTGCCTCCACCAATGCCCAGAAGACAGGGACTGCATGTGACCCCGAGCCTGGTTAATCCTTCTGCTTCACTATAATAACTGTGATCAAAGCTATGTTTTGCATGGACCAGATATAACTTTTCCCAGTGGGTCAGTTGATAAGATAAGTGGGGTTTTTTGACACTGGAAAGCTTTCCCTCTTTGCAGAGCAGACAGGAGAGCACACAGCACTCCAAGGGACTTGGGGACTATACATCCTCTCCTCTTCTTCCCCACCATTAGTGCACGGATTTAGAGGACTCTACCTTTTGTGTTTAAGGGGATGTTGGCCCCACTTCTCCAGTGACTGGAGGTCACTGGGAAGACCTTTCCTCCTTCTCTTGTTTTGTGTCTAAAATCTAAATATTCTAAGATCAAAGCAGACTTTTGTTTCCTTGCAGTCTTCTCCTCACCCCAAAATACCCAAGTTCCCCAKATGTGATATACCATGAAGGGACAATATTTAGGGACCTTTTCTTTTTTCTTTTGCACAGCAGCTGCTTCTTAGCCAGCAAGGGGTGGATAGTGAGATATTTGCAGTTTCTGATTTRGCCTCTTTTGCAGAAGCAGAGGAAATAACTGCATTAACCAGGATCTTTGCTGCTTATCGTGCTCTGAGCCAGCATCCACAGCGCTGAAACTGCACCAGAAATCAGCCACTGGCAGACTGGAGTGGTGTAACACAGCAAGGCAGCTGCACTACCTAGAATTTCCTCTTCATTTGAAATACATAATAAGAAATCTGAAGCAGGAAATGGGTTATCTGGTAAAATTTCAAATGATGCTGTTATCTGGTATAACCTCAGCACATGCTAGAATTCATCACCTGCCTTCTAGTCCTGGAAATCAGTTCAATTGTGTTGAGCTGTTATTCATTTAATTTCTTCCAGTAAAGGTGCAGATATTCACACTCTGCTCTACTTCGTTATCTGTGGGTTATTTCTCCAAAATGCCACTTCCACCTAGGAGCTGAAATTCTCAAGATGTCAATGCAAATTGGGCAGTAGGGTTATGAGGAAATACATATATATACATACATATATATATATATATATATACGCACATATGTTTAAGTTCCTAAATGTTTCCTAGATATCCTTTTACAAATGAAAAGTTTCACTTCTGAATAACTGTTAATTTTGTTTCCCTGGAACCTCAGCATCATGAAGGTCTCCAAGGAAATTCTTGTGCTAGCTGGTAAAACACATCCCTAAAAATTGCTTATGATATCAGAGAAACATTGCCATTAACTGCCTAGATAAAATGAACCAGCACTAGTAGGGCACAGTGGTCCTTAGTCTTTGAAGTGCCAGTTATATGAGGATTAGGYTTCTGAGGAATTTTTAAATTCCATTTTAAATCTTTGTACCACCWCAGCTGTCCAGGTACACCATTTTGTTCCTGGTGGGTACAGCTTTCGGTRTCGCTGGCAAATCCCTGATTTCTGGGGTCACCCCACAGATGTCTTCCAGGAGCAGGCACACAAGTTGTCAAGAGTAGGGGAAAACAGGCTGCTGCTGTGCTCCCAGAAGAATCAAAGCCACCTCAGGGGAAGGCTCTGGCTGCTCATCTGGAGGCTCTTATTGGTGGGTGTCAGCTGAAATCCATGTTTCTTGGGGTAGGAGGAGCAAGGACTTGTCCCACAGCTCTGGCAGCTGTAGCAGGGGGCTGCCCACCCTTCCCTCCTGCCGTGTGGCTGGAGATGAGCTGAGCAGGCAGAAGGATGAGGAGCTTAGCTTTCCTTGCTGGGCATGTAAATGAAGAAGATGAGCTGACTGGAAACCAAAGGAGATGGAAGTGGCCTTTAGCTTCCCCCTTGGCAGGTTTTGGTTGATTTGACTTTTTGCCACAGTTGGAAGAGCTTTCCAAGTCAGCAGCTGGGCTGCTGTCTGCTCAATGTGCTTGACAGAAAATCAAAACATTTTTGAGCAAAATTGAAAATTTGCTCATGTAAAATTGCCTTTTTTTTTTGGTGAGGACAGTGTTATTTTCCCGTTAAAGTAACTCCAGCCATCTCTATGCTATTGGTGCAAGACTGACTTAATAAACTGTGAGGCAAGAACTCTGTGTGGGATAAATTTCTCAAGGAGGTATAAGTCCTGAATCTCACACAGATTTCGTAATTATTCAAGATCTTTCACTCCTTTTTGCCTTTTGCACCAGTTTCAATCACATTTCCCTCTGTCATGTTCCCACAGTGTCTTTCTCTTCTTTCCTGACAGCCTTTCTCTGTTCCCCCTTTTTCCAGTATTCCCTTTTTGGCATTTGAGCTCACTCAGCATTTCCCCATTCAACAACGGTGCTGTGTCCGAGCCACGTGCTCTGTCCTGCACGTTGGGGTGGGCAATTATTGTGCTCCAAAGTGGCTTCACAGCCGGCTATCCCAGGCTCTCTGAACCACCTCCTGCAAGATTCTGCTACTACTGCCCTGAAAAAAAAAATATTCTCTACTTTTCTTCCATTCATAATAAGTTTTTGCACCATTTGTCTTCCTCACTTCCCTTACGGTCATAGGTTCTACCAACTCCTGGTCCCAACAGCCGGGGCTGCCATCAATTGCCATGTCCTGGGTTGGTCATTCTTTGTCCAGGAGAAGCTGAACTGGCTGAACACCKCCCTAGATATCCTGCCTGTTAAAATTGTTCTCAGCACATCCCAGAAATCTCCTGGCTTGCCTGAGCCCCACAGCAGATGCTGGAGTGGGTAAATCCCATCTTGAGAAGTAGCRTTTGAGACAAGAGACTTGATCCAGTTGTTTAAAGAAGGCACCACCTCTTCTTGACCAGGCAATCTGGAGCAGAAATTTAATATAGCATCCCTCTGACCTACCCTGGGCCTTCAAGGCARCAGTACAGACAAGAGCGACTTGAAAGTGTATCCATGCCACACAGGGTCAAAGAGAACTGGATACAACATTTATTATTGGGAACCAATCCGAGTAAAAGAATTTGCACACAGAAACAATGCATGTAAATCACTGAAGAGTCTGCAGATGAGAAAGACAATGATTTATTCTTGAGTGCACACCAGTTCTAATGAAATTTTGATTCCATTGACTACCAACTCAAGTCAGGTTGGCAAACACACAAACCCTGAATTTAATCAGGCCTTCTACTGTTTGTAAAGCAGAAAATGATATGCTTGGTAAGCAGAGTAGGCAGATCTGTGTGCTGATCTCCCTGCAATGTGCCATGTGTGCCATGCACAACWGGGATGTGGCCACTGCTGCCAAACTCCTTTGAGTGAGTGAATAGAGCATATCAATGTGCTGAAATAAAGAGGGCACATCAGACCTCAAACTTCTGGTATTCTTGGGAAAATACTAACAAATTCAGCATCTGATGATGGTAGGAAGGAAAATGTAGGACAGAACAGYGTTAGCTGGAGAAAGCTAATCTGAAAAAACAATCATCACCCAGAACATAGCTAAGGTAAAGAATTGCAGTGGGAATCTGGCGATCTCTGAATTAAATGGGATAGGTTTGGACTCCTGTCCAATTCATGGTGCTTTATTTAAGTCAAATTCTCCTGTCCCCAAAAATACCACTTTCTGTGTCTTCCCTAGAGAGACGTTAAGGTACCTTTATCAGAAATGTAACAGAGTAAACTGCCTTCCCACTGCAGAGCTGRGCAGGAAAAAGGAAGGAGAGAGAGCGCAGAGACAGGAGATGTACGGGAATGTGTCTGTCAAAGAAACCTGAGTGTCGTACACCTGAATCTCAGAGACAACAAACCCCCATTAATTTCACAAACTTTAGAAGCCTAAACATCTTTAAAAATCTGTGCAACAAAAGAAATTATTTTATTTCCCCCTACAGCCTGAGCTCAGGCATTGTCTGCCTGTCTGTATTCTTCTGTTCCTGACTGCAACAGTAATTGCTCCAAGTGTCAGGACTTCTGTCTCTGAATATTCTGCCTTATTGTCCTCACTCACTCTGGTGGATCCAGGGCACGACTGCAATATCTGCTCAACTGTAGGATTTAGTGCCRTGTCTCCAAGCAGGTCAGGGGAGCAGCTGCCAGGTCTTGATCTTCTGATCTCATGGTGTACTGAGCTCATGCGAAATCACTGAATAATAAGGCTTTGAGAGGTTTTGTTAAACAGGACTAAACACAACCATGATCAATGATCACACTATCAAATTCAGGCACAAATTATTTTGCTTTTACCTGGAAGTCGATGGACAGGTGTCCTATCTCTTTACACAGTCCCTTCTTGGCCAGAGTGCTCCTGCATGTTTCAAGAATTGCCTAATCCCTTGTTATGATCCAGGGAGTTGATTGCATGATTACAACCAGCCATAATGGTGATGGCTGTAATGCACACCTATCACTGGGAAGGGCAGCGCTTTTCCATCATCCTATAATTGGCCTTATGTAACTCTTTCTATGGGTATCTTTTCAGAAAAGTGTGTTTGAATATCCAGTYTCCTTTCAAGGTTGGATTAGATTCTCAGAGGAGTTTTGAGCACCCAACGGATACACAAATAATTAGTCCTGAAAACCTACGAAATTTGTTGTGGCACGCAGAAAGTGTTAAGGCAGTGGCCGGGGCACAGAGGTGGTGGTGTTTATGGTTCAGAAGCCTTGTTTTGATGGGGCTGGCGCTCATTTTAGGCCTGCCTTCAGCAATGTGTTGTAATAGTCAATCACAGCTGAGATGGAAGGGTGGATCATGGTGGGAAAGCCTCTATCAGTCAGGGAGACAGTTACTCACACCGATTCCATTAAAAGCCTGTCCTAAAGTTTGCAGCCTGATATTGCATGCAATCCACTTGGACATTTTGTTGGTAAAATAGGAAGCTTCTCTTCCTGAATACAGAAATGAAAACACTGCATTTCTACCTTACTCTCACATTCTTTGTGTTTCAAAACACAAAATTCACAAGAAGTATTCAGCCATCCATCTGTCATGATAGAATTCACATTCCAGCAGGGACTGCCACAGGCAGCCTCAGAAACAGGAATTGTTCTGCATCCCATGCTGCACCCAGGATGACACAGCAGAGAAGTGACCAACTGCAGGAACCTGGATGGAGAATTTCAGGCTTTGGGTCCCCATCATTGTCTCTGGAAAGACAATACAGCTGATAGCCTAAATCACCTTCCACGTAGATAACTGTGTTTGCACCTTCCTGTATAACATTCATACATTGCTTGTATCTGGAATTTAATWTATGTGGAGTTTAAGCAGTGCCCAAAAGATGGCACTGTTTATTTGTGCTTTTTCATTCTTAATTRCATGCCTTCTTCTAGGCTGGCAAATCTGACAAAATTAAGACAGGACTTACATACTCTGTAGAGAAAAGCAGTACAAATCAAACTATTGCTGCAGCATGGCCTTTTCTATAACCTTTAATGTGCATTATTTTAATGGAAATGGGCATATTGATGCTGCATAGAACTGTAACTACAAAGCAGTTGCCCTTTAATTTCCATCTAGTATTTTCACCAGAGATGTTTCAAACTCATACACWTCATTTAATGCCTGGTGAATGAAGAATGTGCTTCAGTCATTTCAAAAGACAAAGAATTATTGACAAAAGATGGATCAGACCCAGAGCTGTGCCTTGAAGGTCCCTAAAAATTAGCCTAAACCTCTCTGCCTGTGCAGCAATTGTTATCTGTACGCGCTGAGAAAACCCCAACAAATGCCAAATAGCATGACAGCCAAATTACAGTGCATCAGTTGCCCACATTTCTGTTGAAACAGCTAAATCCCAAGTCCTACCTTAACAGCTTGCTGCAGCCATAGAACAAGAGCAAATGTGGAAATACAGTTTACCTTGCAGCAATGAGTTTAATGAAAGGTTTGCTGGTAATCATAGCAAATGACAACATTAATCCCCATATCAGCTGTCAGGTTTCTCAGGCCTTTAAAAGTAGAAGGTGTGCCAAACAAGCAATAATAACAATACTACCAGTACTAATACCTAAGATAATGCCTGTCTTTATTAAATCAAAGGTCTTTGCAATCTGAACATGGGGGTCACTTCACCTAGGACTGACACCCAGCCATTTCCAAGGTAACAAACTTCAGGTGTCAGAATACCTGACAGATGGCTGTGGTGCCTTTTGCCACCACATTTCCCCAATCCAGCTCCAAGTTGAGTTACCTGTGGCTGTTTCATAAAAACCAGAGGGTACCAACCAGTGATGGCCCAAAGGGAAGGGAAACTCCATTGTCTCCATCCCTTGCCAAAGCCTCCCTTAGACCTGGTACCCCCTGCAGTGGATATAACTGGTCAATGGACATAAAGACACAGAAAACCTGCCTTGCTGCTGCTCTTGTCCTCAGTGAAATGTGAACTCACTGTGGCAGCTCTTAACTCAATGAGCCCCAAAACACCAAACTCTGGGTCCTAGAAGCCGCATCAGCAACCAGAACATACAAGTCTGATTTTTCAGGCTTTACTTCCAAGGGTGCTTTTATTGCATGTGTTTGAATTTGAGAATCTGTTTTGTTTTTCTTGTTTGCTTTAACCAGGTCTTTTCTAACCAGATGTTCCTGGTCTGTCCAACAATGCTTACACCCATTGTGGGGGTGCTTGGTTTTCTCAAAGAACTGCCCATGGCATGTTTATTTGTTCTTCCAATTAAATACATAGAAGATACCAAGGAGTTGAAGTTTGTGTTACACCAGAATGTTCAGTTACCAATTGCATACAATCATGGGTGGCAAAATTTCTGCTCATAATAATGACAGTTGTTTTTGAGAATTTAATTCTACATGGAAAGGAAAAAGTGATATATTGGTTCTTCCTAAGCTTATTTATGCTTGTGTCAAGAAGCTCATTTGCCATTCAGGAAAAATATCTTCCTTTTCGGGGAGCCATGGGGATGGGTATTTTTTGTTTCAGTGAAAGTTTCAAGAATCATATAGGCACTGGAAATAAAAAAATCAAAACTTTTTTTTTTTTAATTCCTTATATCTTCACTGCAATAATAAGGCATCAGAACTCAAAATTTAGCTGGCAATTTATTATGATGCTGCAAGCAGTAGATGCAGTTTGCTGTTTAGCTATGCGGGCTCTGCAGAAATGGAAACAGTGAGCGTTGATTGTGTCAGTAAACCGAGCTGATAGATCTTGGAAGGTACATATGGGCAAATTTTCATAGTGCTACACGGAACCGGAGCCGCAGAATTCAGCAYTAACGGGAAGTGAATGTCAGTACTGAAAACTTCAGCCACAGGCAGCAGATCCGTGCAGCAGYGCTGTGGCAGTTTGAAGTCACCCAAATCACAGCCATTTAAGGAGGTGTTCTTCTTGGAATGATTTTTTTTAAGGGCTGGTGTAGCTAGGCAGCCATGAGCTGACTGTGTGCAGAGCAGGATGTGCAAAGGTGGCTCTGGCACTGCTCCCATCCTGAAAGGGTGAATTTCACTGCCCAGAGGAAGCTTCCCTAAGGCACGCCTGGGAGCTCAGTATGGGGASAACTCGTGGAGGTGGCTGATTTTGGAGCTAGATGCATGCAGGGGCAGACTGGCTCACTGGCGGTGGGTAGCAGCARAGGAAAAACAGGAAGGGATGTTTTCCTCCGGAAATACAAGCCCCAGGAGCTGGCATCTGCCTGCTCCTGCCCCTGCAGCATGGCTTCCTCAGCTCTCCCAACTGCTGCCTTCTCCTTTCGGAGGCTCCTSTCTTGTCACCCCAGAGCCTGGAGCTGGAAGCAGGGTTTGGACAGCGATGTTGTGACTTTGACCTTGCTGTTTCATGACAAGCACCTTGATTCCTGTTTAAACACCCCCCCACTGAGGAGCACTGCTGTTTGACAGGCTAAATTATATTTAAACRCAAATTCTCAGCTGGTCTCTTTTCCTCTCTCAAGTGACAAAGGCACACAGTGCAAATAGCTTGATGTATTAGCTGAATCTAAGCTAAAATCTTGTCACAGGCATTGCCAAGCCTGAAAGGAGAGTTGTCTCTCTCTGGGCTGTGTTTGGTGCATAGGCTGGACACAGGAACGTGGCCAGCACAGATGAATTTGAGGCAGGGCTGGTGTGTGGTTTGCCACATGTAGTCAATTTTTACTGGGCACTGSCTTCTTTTAGAGTATGTGCTTCAGTGACTCACCTTGTAAATCAGCTGTGGTCATAAACTGCTTCCCCATGAAATCCATCTTTTTTTGGGTTACCACGCCATAGGGGCGTATAAGTTGCCCTCTATCAAATCTTCGCTCCATTCTCAGACAACTCTTCTCTGTTTCCYTCTTTTAGGAGTGTCTCTCTCCTTTGATACCAGAGACTAAAAGGATTGTTTTATGTCATTTCTACCCTCTCCAAATGAGCAGCAATACTCACAGGACTGCCCAGCTCCAGCCATATGGCACAACCATTCCCTCTGGCGAGCACTCTGTCCCAGTGAAGGGGAGAGCAAGGTGTACGACCTGTGCTGAGACCTCCACCAATGTCCTAGGGCTGTCTGGCAGTAAAAAGTGACAAAATTCCCTCACCTGACCCCATCCCTGTTGAGGAAATTAATCTCATAAAAACACATCCAATTTTCACACACCAGGGCATCAGGCATTCAGAAATTGCTGCTAAATCTGGATTACAAAGATAAAGTAAAAGAAGAAGAAAAAGGAAGAGGCATTAGACTGTCTTCTCTCTCTCTCTTCGTTATTTAGCTACTATTTAACATTTTAATCCTCCTGAGGCTTTTTTTTTTCCTTTTTGCTATAATCCATTTATATAGTCTGCGCTGTTTGTAATCATTCTACTTTCTCACAGTTTTAGGTTCCCATTTAAGCTACTTTTTTACCTTAATGACTTGGCTAGCTGTAATCTGTCAGGAATCATAGACACGTGAGAGAGCAAGCCCTCATAATGAGGCTGTCTTCCTGCCCAGGAAAAGCTACTCACAGCAGTCTGTTTTGTTAAGCTTTATTCAGCAGGTGAGACTTAACTGCCTAAATCAAGAAGTTTCTACCATTTCCTTTGAGATACTAGACTGCAATAGAATGGAAGTCAGTGTCAGGAAATTTTTCTCTGAAAATTTGCAAAGTTGTTGTTTTATATCTTCACTGCATTTACAATCAGCAAATATTCCCAGCTGCTTGGCCTGGATGTCTCTGCTCCTAGACTTGGAAATAATCCCCAACTCCAGTAAGCACTTATGTGATCTTATATCATCTCTTGGCTGAACAGCCAAGATACACTAATCCAGGAAGGGACAGAACATTGTCCTGGAAGCATGGAGACAGAGAAGAGGACTGAGAGCAGCCAGCAGAATGGTGGTGAAGCTGCTAAGTGGATCCTCTGACTCAGTTTGTAATAATTGGTTCTGGTTCTCTCAGGTGATAAAGTCTGATTTGTGGGAGCTTTGGTGATTATTTGCRGTGGTGGTGTAAGGAGAAAGAATCCCATGATGTGCCAGCATAAGACRCTATCTTCAGCATCTGCTGAGTGAGCTGTAATTTGTTGCTTTGTTTATTGGCTTTCTTTTAATGATGCTTTGGATAGTCTTCATGGGATGCAGCTGTGCCTATCACTGCAGAGTCGTGGGCAGGAGCAGGCAGTGCTTTTCTGGAAAAACAGAACAGAAATGAGCCTAATAACCACAAAATACCTCCTAGAGCAAATAACTCATAGAAGTTTCCATTCCAGAATAATATTTTGAAGTAATTGGAGATCATTTCCTATTATGTTCATCACCTTTTCTGGTGCTCAGAATGACTCAGAACCAGCTGCAAGGCTGCTGTAGTACTGGAAACATTTGAAAATACACCCTTTGCAGGAGCAGCMGCTACACAGTCACAAAATGACTTGCAAGTCCTCAGCATCTCTTTCTGTGATCCAGCCTTCACTGCTCAAAAGTTATTTGTTGTTAAGGACTCACTGTTTGACAGTCCAGGACATGTAGGGCCTCTGTTTTTGTGTTGTTAATTTTATCTCTGACACATGCCCAGATCCAGAAAGACTCTTAGGTACGTACTTCAAATGTCACACAGGTGTAACTGAGGCACCAGCAGTGTGCCTAACCCCTTATCAGAAGTGAACACTCACGTGTTTGCACTTTTGCCTGGCCTTGGCAGTCCTGCTTGTATCCATTTTCAGAGCTGCTACATCCTCTGTTGAGTGCGGGATGAGTCTGAAGTTCCTRTGTGACTCACAAAACCTTTCCAGCCTTCAAACCCCCAGCAGTCAGGTTTGGTGTGCTTGTTATCAGCACAACTGATTCACACTGCAGAGACTGCTCTCTGCTTAAAGCAGAGAAACCACTGCTACAGTTTTGTTTATTGAGCTTACAGGATGGTGAGCCATGAAAGAAGCTTTTGTTCAGGAGAAATGGAAAGTGACATACACCTTTTGAAACTGGTTGAAGTGRTAAAATCATGTTTCTGGTGTCTTCAGCTGAAAATGGGTTGTACTTCCCCACAATCCAGGGTACTAAGAAATTTCCTGTTAGGAGGGAAAGAGAAGAAAGATCAAAACGGGATCATTTTACAACTGACATTGAAAGAATTATGAGTGGAGGGATTTCTTGAAAAATCACCTTTTTGTAAGGGCATTCACTGGCAAGTGCATCTTCCCTCAGTCCCAAAATAGTTAATGTATTTTTATTACAGGAGTATGTAACATTAAATTAATGCCCAGGAACATGGCTATTCCCTTAGCAGGTGAACTCAGTGGACATTGGGCATTYGAGTGTGTTCCATTCTATGAATCTCCCATGCTTGCCTGGATGATGGTTGAGTTTCCAGAGAGGAAAGAGCAATGCTGTCAGCACGGTGGTTATGGGCTGTCCCTGCAGTTGGTGTGAGCTGCTGTTGGGTGCAATTCCCGGCCCTGTGACCCCCTCAGTGAGCTCTGTGAGGTTGCAGGCACCCCCTTCACATGCAATGAAGTGTGGCACAGAGGGCAATAGYTGTCCCCAGCACAGTGCTGTGCCTGGCTGAGAGGGAGGGCTTCTCTGCTGAGGAGCAGCAGCTACAAATGTGTGATGTCAATGCACCGGGTCTGCACTGCACCATTCATGGTTGGTTTAGGGTTTTATCTTCCACAAGTCTACCTAGTAGCCAGCTATTGCCTGGTATCCCCTCTTCTGTTATCTTCGTTAATGCACTACAGTTTTGTCTTGTTCATTTGTAGATTCCTTAATTCATGTGAACTCTAGGGAGAGAAAATAAAAAAAGGCCCTTCATTAGTCAATGTTTGTACAATGCCTTGAAAAAATAAAATGCTGCACAAATGACGAGTGCTATTTACTTCAGAGCTAATTTGCCAACCCTTCCTTTATTTCRGGAGCCTTTGGGTTTAGCTGTTCATTTGCTTAATTGCATCTCAAGCTTCCAGTTGAAAATGCTGCACACAGAGCAGTTATACCACGCCCCAGGAAGAGCRCATTAGAGATGATGTTACTGACTCACAGTCACAATGCCTCCTCCACTCGTGTTCTGCATCCCTCCCTCCCTTCAGCCACCCCCTGTCCCCAGTTCTTCCCTCCATCTYCCACACCTATAGCTGATACAATCACTGATATCTCAGATTAACATGATAATGCTACTTTCTTCTCTCGTGTGACTTACTCYTCTACCTACTCATTACTTGTCTCCTTGGTGCTTTTGGTAATTATCTTTGCCACATCCTTGAATATGCTTTTGCCTCATTTAGAGTGTGCTGTAAATGATATAGTTTTGATAAATTAAGCAATAATCAGGAAAAAAAAATTCAATATTCTGTAGTTTTCCATTAAGTTACAGTTATAGTGACACAATTTGCTCTGCTACAGTTCACACTGAGTTAGCCTTGTTTTCATTAAAAACCTCATTATTTAGAGATTTATAACTCATCTATAGAAATTTGCCCTAGGGCAAAACTTGTCTCTGTTTTTAGCTCAAAAAAAAATTAAAAGAAAAAGTAATTCACTTTATGTTTCATGACTTTTTAGAGAAAATAATTCCAACTGTTTCAAGCTTTTTGTGTCATGTAACTAAAAATAGCCTCAATTTCAGGAATGTGCTATCAGTGACAGTAGTAACAATAGCTGATGTTCATACAAATTCTACTTCTGTAGACAAGATAGCACTAAAGGGTGCAGACAAGAATGAAATTGAGGTATTTACTTACAAGAGTATATAACACCTCCATTTTTGGTAGGGAAATAAGATAAATTGTCCCTCCTGCACTACGCTTCCCTGTGGAATATCAAGCCATGGTGTTCACACATTATTTGCCATGGTGGTTTCTCAYAGCTTTTCCTGGAGATTTGGATCRCTGTCTGCACTAACTAGTGYCTTTGCCACTCTTCATCCCTTTAGWCTTATTTGTATAATTGAACAGGAGAGAGGTTTTGGAACAGGAATGGCCAATTGTTAAAAGAATGATCAGACTAAGAGTGTCTGGGCTGTCCTGGTAGGCCACTGACAAACACAGAAACAGGCACAGTATGGAAATCAAGGCTATAAATGCCAGTAGAGAACACATGTGATGCAAGCATATTTTTGAGATTGTGAATGAATTAATTAGTAGTCTGTTCTGTCTGGTGTTTATAGAGTGCATGGTTCACGGGGATTTTTAGCCCTCCTTCATGCAGAGCCTCAAGGCACTCCAGCAGTGGAGATCTGGATCCTGGTACACTGAGGCAATGACAAGGTCATGATATAGAATGTTAACATCCTTACATAGGGCAATTCATTGACGCTGCAACATCTTCCAAGTGCTCCAAGTCTCATGGAAGAATTTGCTCGTGTTTGGGGATCTGGACTGGAGTCAGTTTGGAAAAGTCCAGTTCATTCTGGCCTTTTCCCAACCTATTTTGCACCAGAACTAGTTTATTTTGCAGTGTTTCATATTAATCTGTTGACTATAGTTTCAGACCCTGCTGTATTTAATACTATGTATGTAGCAGACCCAGAGTACACATTCAGCCAATTTGAGCTCACAAATATGAGTTTTGTGTTCCCACTTGGGTGGATAAGGTCATTTGTGCACAACAAAATTAGACCACTAATTATAGAGACTATCTTAAATTTGGTAAAAAGCACATATCCCCTTAGRGAAATAACTCATTGGGTTTTGTGGGATCTGAACATTCAACCTGCAGGAGAAAGCTGATCCTACAGAATGCAAGACCCTACTGCTTTGTTATATCAAGTTTAAAATATAGAAGCTGCAGTTTTACCATCTACTATATTTCCAGACCTATAAGAACAAAAATAAAAAGACAACATTTTGCACACATGCAGTAACTAAWCCTGAGGGCTGTGTCTTAGAGTTCCTAATACACTCTGGCAGCTTTTTGGGTTAGAATAGCTCAAAACCAACCTTGTCAGCAGAAATTGAGGAGTTAGTTATCTTAGCGAATAWTGGGAATGTCTTGCCTTCATCTGTGTAGCAGATTAATGCTACCCAAGTGGAATGGACTTGGAGATTGTGAGCAAAAGTATTGCTTGAGACTGAAATTTCAGWAATGAAATTTTTAGAAATGGTAGTTCACCAGGAAGTTTGTTCTATGTGCATGTGTGATATAAAAGAAACACTGATAGCATTGGGATATAAACTTGATTTCAGTGCTRTATAAACAGTAGTAAAACAGCTTTTTCTGAAATCAGGAAAAGGAGTAGATTGCTTTTAAGTGGTGTTTGGGATTGATGCTAGGGGAAATAAATACTCAAATGAAAATTATTGATGCAATGGAAAGAAATTCAGATATTATTTTCTATCTCAGCCTATTTTTTAGGCAAAGATAGAAGGCAACGTTCTCTGCTCAAGTGAATATTAACTGTATATTTGGGATTCAGTTTTCAAATGGGTATTTTCTGTCTCTACCCATTCCCACTGAAGTTAATGCCTTTGTTTTACTGAGTACCATTGACTTAAGGGCAACACATCTGTGATGTTAAATTCACTCACAAATACTCTTTTTCAAGGATAGAAATCCAGTTTTTTTGAGGGTATGTAAGAACACAATTCTCCCTAATCACGTGCATTATTCTTAGGATCTGGACTAGACCTACCTATCTGCACATGCAAATTATTAAGTACCAAATACCAKGATCTCTGAAACAAAGGAGCAATATCTACCTGCTGTTAAAGATCATTCCAAAGGGAGAAAAGAAACTGCAATATCTAAAGTAGGCAGATGTAAGGAAACTGTCAGAATACGGCTTCAATAGGCCAGTTCTGAAGTCCATTAGAAGCTCACTGAAGTCACAGAATATAAAGCAATAACAAGYAAGCAAAGAAAGAAAACAGTTTTACTTATTTCAATGTTATCATTAAGATTTTCTGGTTATTTTAACAACAATCAACTGTTTTTCAGAACTGTATCTTTCAGTGAACTTGCATTAGTAACATATCTGGCCTATGGGCTTTGTAATGGAGTGCCAAGGCTCTTGATCAGAAGAAAATAGTGCAGACYGTCACCTTTGTCATAGGAAGACAGCTTTGGAAGTGCAAACCACTGCAAGGCAAAYGCTGTAATTAAGATGGATGCACAGCAGCACTCTATTCCTGGAGGGAGCAACAAGAAAGGACCAAAGAATTCCTCCCAACACCCACACTCCTCATGCAAAATAAATCAAGAGAGCTTAGGAAGTGAGGCTCCTGATAAATCCTCTGGATAAAACTTCTCCCTCACATGAATCGCCGGCCAGYTTTGTGCATAGCACAGCGTTCAAGCCAAGCTGCCTCTCCAGCAGGGTGGCCTGCCGCAGCAGCCTGCTCCTCTCCGAGGTCTCACAGTCCCAGWTGGGAAATAATTACAGTTTCAGAAGCTGCTACAAGTCTTCTTAGTGTCTATAAATCCATCTGTGGATACACTGTAATCTCCATACAAACCAACAAGGGCTCATGTGTGGGAATTTCTGTAGTTATGCWCCCAACAGCCTGTTTTTAGGAAGCCAAAATGAGACTATTGCAGAATCCCTGAATCCCCCTGCTACTCCAGCTGCYTCAAGCACACACCAGAGGGCAATTGCGGTTTTGGCACCTCCGTTCCCCGTGATGGGACCTCTATCAATCACACAAATCTGGGATGTGTCTGGCTCTTTAGGGTCACAGGGATGAGCAGTACATTTGGATGGCTCCTCCAGCGGGGGATGGTGGGTGCSCTCTCTGCACTCCCTGTGCTCCGTGGGGCTGGCTCACTATCCAAGTTTGACAGCTCTGCATGGCAGCCAGAGTCTGCTCTAATTCTCTTTACTTTTCTAAGCAAAGAAARTGTCCTCCSATGCCACCCACTGCTCAGGGCAGCTYGGCTCACCAGAAAGTGCATCACACAAGAGGGAGATGGCAGTGGAAGAATTGATGCATCTGAGAGTCAGGAAATAAAAGACAGAAGAAGGGTTGTATTTTTTTTTCTGAGTAGGCAAGAAATTGATGATTTTTTAAAAGAATTTTTTCAATTGTTGGTCTGGATGAAGAAAGAGGGGAAGATATATTACCAAGCAGATGTTACGTGATTTCCTGACAAAGAAGAATATTTTCTGATGGAGCCCTAATTAAAAATTTGGCAGCAAATTTCTTATTAGATGGGAAATGAGATGCTTCAGATGGAAGGCAAAACACCCTGTCRTATTTCTCTGAAGTGTCAAAATACAGATCAGTGACTGAGTGTCTGAGCATTGTTGTGCAGTGGATCACAGTTTATTCCAAACAGAGAAGGTTTTCCATATCATGGAAGAACCGTTTCAAAGACTGTGTGCCACAAAACTTCACAGCTGATGGGACATACAGAGGATCTCCTTGTAGCACGTGCCTTGAAAGGACTCAGCTGGGAAGGGAATCTCCTGGTTGAGAAGAACATGACATCATGCCCACCTGCCATATGGGACTGGTGACAGCAATAGGTATGTTTTAATGTCCTTTCATACAACCTGGGAGGGCAGATTCCACCAGAATTCACTTAAAAAAAAAAAANAAAAAAAAAAAAAAAAAAAAAAAAAAAAAAAAAAAAAAAAAAAAAAAAAAAAAAAAAAAAACCCAGAAAGGAAAGTGCATGAGAAAGGTTTTGAAGGGAATCACAGCTCAGTTAGGAATAACCAAGCAACCAAGCGAGGTATTGTTCTGTTAAAATATTGTGACAGCCTGAAAGTTGAAACAGCTCAGTCCAGGTCATTACAACAGCCAAATACTGCAAAACAATTAGTATGATAAATAAAATTCAAAGGTATATATGGGGTAACAAGACAGCCCTGTTTGGAGTTGCTGGGGCAAGAAATGACAGCCTGGGGGATGGCATGGGRTCCTGGACCCTGGGACAAGGGGTGGGCAGGGACAGTCAGGTCATCAGTGTGCCCATGGTCTGGGCAGGGATTTAAAGCTGGCTGTGAGCACAGGGGTGATAGGAAAGTGTAGTTGTTCTTGCACCTCTCCCTGTCACCACCCACACACAGGCTTTATCCTCACGTGTGTGAGTATTTGCCTGAGAAGCAGAAGTGTCATGGTACTCAGGGCTATTTTGGTCTGAGCCTGCCACAGGAAGGCTGCTCAACCCATACAACTGGAAAAGCCAGATGARGGCATCGATCAGCCTCTCTCAAATGTCACTGAGCTGAACTGTACCATCTGCATTTAGTCCTCCTGACTTGTCCTACAAATCTTTCTCTTCAGACCCTTCATCCTCCTGGTACTTTTTCCCTGTGTGCTTACTGGCTTTGATGTTTTGCAGTGATAGACATCGCTGTTCCAGGGATTTGCTTGCACCAGACAAGTTCATTAAGAGTGAATGAGAGCTCCAGAAATGCCTTGCTGACCTACCACTCTCCAGCTACAGCCTGGTGGACGTGTCTCTACTCCTACCTGATGAACTTGTTCCCCAGTGAGTGGCGATCTAATGGAGAATTTCTGCTTGTGAAATGTAATACACTATACTGCATTCATGCATGTTTTCAAAAAGGGAATGGGAAACTGCTTCTTGAAGGCTCCTCCACTTGCTGGTTGAAGAAATGGTAAGATACATGGCTGGCCATTAAAACTCAGCAAATTTAAGAAATTATTCACCAGCTTGTTAAAAGACCTGTGGTGAATTTGTCATTGGGAAGACAATTTTTTAGTTTTAAAAATTCTATTTTCCTTCAACGAGAAATTGAAGCTGGGCATGCACAACAGAGACAAGAGTGAGATGCTTTCTGGAACAAATACAAGAAAATAAAAATAGAGAAAGAGAAATGGAAAGTGTTTTGACAGTACATAAATGAAAGTCACTGCTTCAGTAGCATTAGCAAGAATTTCTGGTATAAATGAACATTGTCAGTTAGAAATGGTGAAAATCTGGCTGGATGAAGCTCTGGACAGCCTGGACTGCTCTAATAGTTCATACAGTAAAAAGTAGACCTTATCTCAAAGAGAAGGCTGGACAAAAGATTCCCAAGGTCCCTTCCAGGTGAATTATTCTCTGATTTGTACAATTCTATGATTCTATGAAAGAAAAGACATTGATATGTATGAGCTAGTTATGTGGTGTAAAGTAGAGGATGTGGATTCAGTCTTTTAAATCTCAGTATCTACGGTGTGTGTGCCTCARTGTGAACTGGATTGCTGAGGTCCTGAGGTGCTCAGCCCAGATCAAGTTGTTACAGAAAACAGAGTCTGCAGAGGCATTTAAGGTTGAGATGAATAGCCAGCTAGGTGCTATTGACCGTAATATAGACACACACACACAGACACATAAATTCTGGAGTCCAGTTCTGGAGCTGCATCCCATCAGTCAGGACTATGATATGGCCATGAAAAAGACAAATGCATGCTCGAGTATGTTGCACAAAATGTGCTTTCTAGCGGTAAAATCATAAAGTTACTTTACTGGGTCTTGCTACCATTTCTGTTTTAATTATGGTTTACTGCATTAAAGATTARTGATTGAAGAGATAAAGGTTACTGAAATGATCAGTCAAATTTCACAAATGTCTTACTGTCTGCAAGGAACTGACTTTCTATTAGACTTGTTTATTGTAGCAAACTGAGAACTAGAGTTTCTCTAAATACTTCATGAGTTAAAATCACAAAAAGCATTGAGGTAACMCTGCTGACATGAAATGATTTAACCATCAGAGTTGTTTGGTATTAGATAAAACTTAATTACCAGTCAATATTTTTGTTAGTGTGTTAGCCCAGCACAGGTGTGTAAAAATCATTRCAAACTCTGCTTAGGTGAAAAGTGATTAAGAGTTAAAATTCTTTAGAATTAATTAAAAAAGACAGAATCTTGTTTGTAATTTGCTGACTTTCTCAAACTCCCACCTTTCTTCCCATTTCTTATACTTGACCTTTCTTGAGCAAGAAAATCAACAGATTTCAAAGGTATCATCTTGAGAAAACTCGAAAGTGCCTTTATTTAGGTCACTTAATGCCCCAGCTGATATTWATTATATATTTATTACCTAAATATCAGTATTTGTGAATCCTCTTCTATCTAACGTATTTTTGGCACACTCATGGGATAGTGACCTTACTGGTACCTTTAAAAAAATCCTTTGTGCGGTTATTTCTAACCTCACAATTATACAAACTTCCTATATCAACCATCTTTCTCAGTTTCTAAACTCATTCCAGTACAACAAAAGAATGCATTGCAGGTATTATTTTTTAACCCTTTATGTGAATAACAAAAAAAAAAAAAAAAAAAAGGCATCTTCTGTGATTGAAAAACAGTTTAAAAGAAATGACTAATGTGGTATCGGTATTGTTGTTCTAATCCAGGCACTTCATTTCTTTTTTCTTTAAATGATTAATTATTACTCCTATGTTGATTTTGCTTGGCACAGGGATGTTATTTTTGGCTGTTATTCTCATTCATCTTGGATAATTAACAAAAATTCTTCCTGTTTGTTTCTGTGGTCATTGCCTTGCTCTTCATCACTGGTAAGAACTATTCCTCAGTTTTAAACTATGCCTGTGTCTGCTCTCATTTGAGTTCCAAGTTAAACCTTGCAAACCATGAGTTGGATTCAAGGTGTTTGCATCTTCATAGCACATCAGGGGTGGCCCTGCACTTGTACACATTTTCTGTAGGTTCTGTTTTTAGCGAGACCACTAAATAGGCAGTTGGTAGTTACACAAAAATACCTGTATTTGGGCCAAACATTGGTAAAGACATGGGGAATGACGCATATGGGGCTTTTTAGTACAAACAACAAACATTGTTGGGGTGGGGTGTAGCAGCTTCCAAGACCCCAAACATTCTTCAAAATGTTTTTTCTTGTAACAGTATGTATTTAATTATCATTCTCTTTTTWTGTATATATATAYAYATATAYAYAYATATAYATATATATATATATRTTTAATTGTTATCTTYATTAACTCATTAACCTGATTTTCTGTTTCATTAAGCTGATGGAGTATTTGATACATAATTAAACTATGAAATCTTAACTTGCCACCAACACAAGTTKCCCCCCTGATTTTGTGCATTCTTTCATTTAGATGGTCTAAAGCACTTACCTCCTAGTGTTAAATTTTAATTGCACGTTTAGTTTGGTATGAAACTGCACAAACCAATGCTATGTTGTTTTCACAGACCAAACATGTATTTTAAGGTTTCTTATACAAAATTTTGGAATACTTTAATAAGGGAGATAACTTTTCCCACTTTCAGCTATGGGAATATGGGAATATAGCAAAGTTAGCGAAATCAGACCTGTGAAAAGTGCAATGTAAGTTTTTGTGGCTTGGCCCCAAGCTTTTGAGAGTCTGAAATGCAAGTATAGCCTGACCTCTGAGAAAGTTCTCACAATGAGCTCTCTTTCCTASTTCAGGAACTTAGAGTCAGTCTCCAAATGTACAGGGACTGAAATAAAATGWATTTGAGTTGGGATTTTCCTTAATTGTCTGAATGACAGAGGTATAGGCCTCTGGAACAAATTTCCAGTAGAAATAGTGTGGAGAGAGAGGGTTGTTTTCTTAGAAATAGAACCTGGTAAGTTTCAGCTTAAGGTAATTTGTTCAATTGTCCACAAAACCAAGATAGATTCATCAGCTTAACATATCTCACCTGGTTCRGTGTTTTCTGTTCTAAATTCAGAAAAATCCCTTTGGTTCAATTCTGTACAAGTCACGCTGTGGTCCCTCTGGACGAAGAGGTTATGAATTGTGCTAAATAGCAACATCTATCACTGTCATGTTATTTCCAAACCACTTTGCTTTGCCTTCTAGTACAGACAGATGTCTATAAGTCAGTCCTTTAGAAGCAGTGGAAAAATCCGCAATAAAAAAGAAGAATTGCAAAAGGTGGTCTAACAATYTTTACCTTGACACTATGCAAGCAAGCCAATGAAATGAGAAAAGTTTTTCCAGCAGTTAGATTTTATTAGATTGTGTCAGAGACTAAAGATGTCAATTATACCTAGGCTGAACACTACTTCTTGTGGCATCCCACTAATCACCTCCCCACAATTTGAGGAATGTCTGGTTATCATTATCATTTGTTTATAGGGCTCCACACGAAGGAGGATGTTTCGAGAGAATAAATGCTTTATTCTGTTCCTGGCCCTAAGAGAAACTACACCAGTGACAGCTGCTCTCAAAGAAGGAAATTGTTTGTGCCAGTTATAGCCAGTCAGGAAGGAAGCCAGCTAAAACCTCTTATAAACACCAACAAGACTAAGTATAACTGGTTTATTCTGCTTACTGTAGTGAGGTCAGCTTTTCCTGTCCCCTTTATGAAGAACCTAATTTCTATCAGGCAGAATGCCAAGATTTCACCTAACTGTACTGCAAAATAGTGTCTGAGAATTTAACATATATTAGCAGTCTTCATCTGATGTATTTTTTTTCTAGTCATTGAAAGAAATTGACTGTATAAAATGTCTACAAGGATTAGCAAATACTTAAAATCCTCCTTTGTTCTGATGTTGAGCACCCATGTGGCTTCTCCTTCAAATAGTTTTCCATCAGCATTGTGTTTTCCATTCGAGTCATTATTGTGCAATGGAAAACTACTTATTTAGAAATAGCAAACAATGACAAAATATCTAAATAGGTGTGTAGGATGGTGGGAGAAACTCTGCCTGTATTCCAGAATTCCCAGCACAGATCCCTCTTCCACAGGGATGGCATAGTGTATCAGCTCTGCTACAGGCTGGAAGTTTGAGCCAGTGTGAATAAAGTCTGAGTGAAGAACTGGGGTTTGTTTCAGAACTCAAATCAAGGAAGATAATTGATTTAGATGATGCTGAAAAGAAACATCCATTTTTTCATGAAAGAGAATGATAAAAAAAAAAAAAAAATTTAAAAAAAAAAAAAAAAAAAAAAAAAAAAAAAAAAAAAAAAAGGGAAAAAGAAAGCTTGGTTTGGTACAGACAAAATGGTTTCATTTATTTTTTAATAAAGTGAAACCAATTCAAAGCCTCATCTACAAAAGCACAACCCTCCTTGGTCAATGGTGTGGGCACTCAGCAAAGCTGCAGGATGTCTAATAGGAATACTTCTACTGCCTGATACATTTAAACCTGAGCATCCCTAATGCCTAAGAAAAATGCCTACATTGTATGTACATATGTACACACTGGGCAGGTATTATTTGAATAAGCAAAAAATGCTTGGAAAACAGGTTTGAAACCCAATATGTTCTTTGGTACCTTGCACAGCGGGTTATGAGTTCATTCATGCACACAGAATGTATATTTTCCCTTTTCTTTCCCCTGCAATGCTGTGAAGTAAGTACTTGAGCCAAGATTCAGCAATTTTCACAGGAGCAAGTAGAAAATAGCTCAAGCTAGAAAATAGTCTCTACAAGACTGCGGAGCAGTCACACAGGAAGGTGCAAGGCCGTTTTGGGAGGAGGAACAATCCAAACTAATTTTGCATACTAAATAGGTTTTTTAACTCTTGAGTAAATGGGAGAGGAAGATGCTTAAGTCCCAGTRGACAGAAACGTTCTACTTATCCACAGTTTTCATCCATTCCAAATTTACACATAATTTTTCAGGTTGTATGCATTTTTTGTATTTATGTTCCTAACGATGACTGATATTTATTTATGGGGACTAGCAAAGTTGCTATTTTTTTTTTGTATTTTATTAATACAAAATATATACATATATACTTTTATTAATTTGTTGGCTCATTGATCTGTACAATTCTATTCCTGCACTTACTTTTATAACTGCTTGTCTCCATTCTAAGCACAGAAAGAAGACACAGATGCAATTTTACAATTGAAGGCCCAGAGTATTACAATATAATACAATCAATMGCATCAAACTCAAGGCTGTTATTTAGAAGGTGAAACACAGAGAGATGTCCTGTATAATGGCAGCTGAGATGAGGTAGTACAGGTATCTTGGAGACTATCAGACTCAGAGAAAGAAAGTTGGAAAGAAAGAAAGAAAGTTAGACTTAGAGAAARAAAGTTGAAAAGAGTGAGTACGAGGCATCTGTTTCATTAATGGATTTATGATTATACAGCAAGATTTGGTTGTGTCCTTCTTTCTAAAGATGCTGATCTGCTTTTCTTACATCATGATTTGGACCATAACCCAAATATTTTCTTCTCTAGAAAGCAATTCCAACCCAATTTTAATGCAGAATGCTTAAAAGCCAACTGTTTCCTTGAATTAGAGAGTTCTCTCCCTTTCCCAGCAGGGTCATGGCCATGACATGGCTCAGGGTCATGTTTTCCTCTGTTATTTTTGCCAGTATCTTGCACCATCAGGGTCTCAACTTTGTTTTGTGATTTGTATGTTACTGCAATAAAAATAATTGTTTATAACATATAATTTGCAGAAGTCACCTGGAAAATTTCTTGCATGGGTAATGTTTGTAARCATTTCAAGGGTAGTTAATCATATTCCTCTCTTTCCTCTTTCTGTCACTCCACTCAGAGATTTCCTTCATCTTTCAGAGGAAGGTTGGCACAGGAAAAAATTCAGATACTTGGAAGKGACTGAGATAAAAGAGAAAAACTAAGAAAACTGCAAAATGAACTTCCAGAAAACAAAACTTTCCAAGTTAATAAAATTCTAGTAGAGTAGGAAGCTATTTTTGAAAATACTTTAAACAATATAGACAGAAACACAGATTGCAAATATTTAGCATTTTTTTTCTATAAATATTTAATTTGTTRTATCCAAATCTTAGATGAATCACAGGATGTATTATTCCACTCTTAATTTTCATCCAAATTTGACCAAGGTGCAGAGTGGTTAAAGTAAAAGCTATGAAGTTATTTGCTGAATTATGGCAGAGAGGGAATCAGTAAAATTCCCTATTCCCATGTTTTATATTATTGTTCTCTTTTTATTGTTGGGTTGTTTTGTG
>NW_026623295.1:417167-467661 GCF_030028575.1 Malurus melanocephalus | reverse complement strand
ATCTGGTCAGGGAACGATCTTGCATTTGTGTCAAAATTAATTTTTTTAGCTACTTTAAATAGTCCTCTCTTGCTGCAATTACAGCATTGCATAATGAACCCTTCATACTTAGATATCCAGAGGGAGGTAGTTCAATAAATATTTTTAATTGCCCATTTTGGGTTTCRCAGRGGTGAGATTCCCACTATGAAAAACRTCCARAATGTCTTATTATTCTCAACTCTTTCTCTCATATTAATTTTTAATGTGTCTGATGGGACATTGCCATTCCCCAGSTGTACACACATCTTCTATATATGCAGCCAATATCAGAATCACCATACAAGGATTTCAGAGGTGGGCACTTGGACTTACTATTTGAAGCCAGTAAAACATCATGCAGTTTTTGGCTATAATATACTCTGACTCAGTAACATTCTGTTTGTCTGCTTCAAGAGGACACTTGGTAAATGTTTATGTTATACTTTTAGAAGCATGAGCTATTTTAATTTACAATTATAATTTTCAMTTGCTTGCTTCCCACAAAATTTCTTTATCTTTTGACAGGTTGAGTCAGAGTCACAAAGTGAGATTTTCTTGCTGCTCACATTAATAATTTACTGTGTACAAAACTGACTGAGAGCTTTCCAATGCTTTACATTTAGAGGAAGGAGCCACCACATAAACTTTGCAAACTGAATTTTCACTGCACCTAGATCCCAAGGATCTTCCTTGTTTTCCCTTTATTTGTAACTTTTAATGAGGCAAGTCCTCTGCCAGTTGAAAACTTGACCTGATTCCTTCTCTATATTCAGTGTTTTGCTAATTAGACATGGTTATACCTCGTTCTTTACCCTTTAGGTTTCCAGTTATTTTTTTTTCCTTCCTTCGTGGTTTGCAATAGACTCAGTAACAACACAAATGCTCTTGTCATTTCCCTTTTCACATGTTTTAAAGAATAAACCAACTAATTCACAGGTTGAAATGAAAATCTCAAATTTTGTGGGTTAAGAAACTAGGAAATTAATGTTATACTAATAGAAATTCTCTTGACTAAGAAAGTAAAAAAATGGAGAAAAACAGAGCAATAGACACTCAGCGGGACTGAAAGACCATCCATGTCCTTGCCTGCCCCTAACATTCCTTTTTTCCTATCCCACTTTTTAATTTTTAATTTGTGTATTTYGAAAGAAGCTGTGTTGTGACCCCTTGCATACTGGAAGACAAAGACTGAAGGATGCTGCCATMGTTCTTTGYGCTGATGAAGAGCAGAGAACAGCCYCACCAGAGTCAGCGRAGAACAAAGGCCACCCAAGAGATGTGCATGGAGGAGGTCAGCGAGTCAGTTCCCGCTCGTATAGAATTACGGGGATTTCTTCTGTTGAGTTTAAAGGGAGCAGAAGYAGGTCAAAAGACAGCCAAAATGCGGTTTGTGTAAGTCTCAGCAGCTATCTGCTCCTTGTACATGAGTTTGTAACTCAAAGGGAAGGATTGTGTGTGTGCAGGGAAGGGTGGGACACTGCCCCAAAGCAGTGACAGCTCTCAGAAATCTGTCATGAGAGTGGGAACATCAAGCTGCGTAACCATCTAAATGAAAGAGTTTTCAAAATCAATCACCTCCATCTACTGAACGCCCTGTTGATGCACTTGCGCAGAATTCTTTTAAGGGTAATTTAAAGTGCTTTTTCTGGATACCCAAATGTTATGACATCAGGAGCAGTTGTTTTCCTGAAGAGAAGTCAAAAGGGGCAAGCTGTTTAATGCTGAAATCACCCCYATGGATTTATTTATTTTTCTGTTTATAATCTGGTTTCTTGCTCACTGGTCGTATTATGGTAAATTAAAAAGAAAAAAACACATTGTATTGACATTGTTGGCAGGACAAGAGGATATGGCCTGAAGCACCAGGGGAGCTTCAAGYTGGACATCAGGAAGAATTTCTTCACTGAAAGGAGAGTARGGCATTGAAATRGACTGCCCAGGGAGATGGTGGAGTCACCATCCCTGGAATTGYTCAGGGAACGTGGGCATAGTACTCAGTGCWATGGTYTAATTTACATAATGRAATTTGTTTAAAGGTTGGGCTCAATGATCTTGGAGATCTTTTCCAGCCTTAATGACTCTATGATTCTATGACATGGCCTCCAACATTTATGTTTCTTCCATTAAAAATAGCACTTGAAGTTTAAATGTTTCTTTGTCATTCTTAAATTGTATAGATGTGTATATCTTGTGTACTTTTATCAAACTATCATTTTTAAGCAAAGACAAAACCAGTTACTATATAGTTACAAAACAAAAATTCCAGAAGATTCAATATGTTGATTAATTCTTTTCATGTTACAATAAAGTGCTTAATAAAAATGTTGTGCTGAGAAACTTGCCTGTCATTGCAGACAGCTTTTTCTGAGTATGTTGATCAAGATCTCCGCAGTGCAGGATGACRTTCCTCTGCCCAAAGATGGGAACCAAGAAATCCATTCCCACTTTAGGGATGATGTAGAGAAACACAAATAGAAAGGCAGAAACGAGGCAGTGAAACCCCTGAGGGAGGTTTCTCAGCTCCTGGGTTAGCCAGGAATGATGCACCAGGAGAGGTGCCTTCCAGTGTGCTTACTCCTCCAGACCGTGTCAAATTTTGACACTGTAGTTTTAGATGATCTCAGGTAGGTGGATCCCACCTGTAGCACTGGGGGAGGAGGTGGTTCTTCTCTGCTAGACTTGTCAGCTGTCACCCACTCYGCCCTGAATGCAGTCAGAGATGAGCCTCTGCTGTGTCTCATGACACATGAAAGAGTTTTCTTTGCTCCCGCTGTTCCTCAGCCAGTCTTGCTTCAAGAGAGCGACGGGGCACGTAAAGGTAATATGAAATCATYTTTATGTAAAAAAGCATAAGGCAACAGAGTTTAGAAATGCAAGGCTGRCAGACGGCAACTTGACTTTTGGATCAACAGCACAGTGAGGGAGCAGAGAGAGGCAAGATAGTCAGTCCCAGCTTGGGACCATCTGGGCAGAATATCAACCCCTAAGCTAGAGAGCAGGAGAAAAAAAATGAATTCAATCAAACAGCTGGAAAATCTGCAAGCCAGCCAACAATCAACCGCATAAAACTTGGCTAAAAGCCTGAAAAACTACAGATGGTTTTTTAGTGACCTTCAACCCTTGTTTGGGGCTGTCTGCCACCAAATCCAGTGAGAGCTGTAGTGGAGAGGAASAGTGAAGGGTAACACTTGTGCCCACACTTGTCAGGCACCCATGGGTTTTCACCAGAGAGGGACCGAGAAACACTCCTTAACTTGGTCACTGATTCGGAGCTAACCTTCAGCTATGTAAAAATCCACTCTGGAAACACAGATGAAGGATCAAGGTTTACCCTACCCTCTCTGACATGTCCCTAGACCCAACATTTAACATCTCAGTGACCACGATGGAATTGCAGAAAGGTTCTGTTTGGTTTATGGATAAATGCATAGARGAGTTTGAATGAGAAATATTGATTTCTTTCCCTGTGCCCTTCCTCCCTTTTCCCTTTTCCCTCACATGTTCTCTTTGTTCCTTATAAYGGTGATTTTAGGGACACAGGTCCACAGAACCAGCTGGGATCTTTGGTTGTCTTCTCATCCTTACTTTGCCCCGTCTYATTATCTCACCTACACCAATTCCAAGGTTTGAACAGCCACATTGAAAAGCATTCAAAAGGATAACATTATTACAAGGATAGCTCATCTCAAAGGAGACACCCACAAGGTGCGAAAGCCCTAAGGAAGCTGATGAATTCTCACAGGTTTTTTCCCCCTTGCAATTATTACTGAAAACAGGAAATGGCTGTGGGTGCCTGTGTTCCAGCTAGGAGGGAGACTGAATACAGTGCTGGGCAGGGGGCTGAGGCTGGCTTTGTGTCACCAGGGCTGCCTGTGTCTCTGTGTAATACCTGTTCAGAGCACAGTAACAAACTGACCGAGCCTTGATCAAATGGGCAGCATCACATGGCTCTTTGCAACGTGTTAAACTAAAAGAGGATCCATTTCGATACAGTGAGGCCGGTGAGGCATTGGCACASSCTGTCCAGAGAGCGGATAGATGCCCCATCCCTGGAGACATTCAAGGTCAGATTGGATGGGGCTCTGAGCAATCTGAGACAGTGGAAAATGTCCCTGATCACTGCAGGGTAGGTGGACTAAGAAGCCTTTAAGGGTCCCTCCCAAACCAAAGGGGTGTGTGGTTTTATGATTCTGTGAACTGCCACTAGATGGAGAGCTTTAGATGCACTGAGTTCGCACATCGCGGTGCAGAGATTCAGGGACTCCAAGGCTGGAAGGTAACTCTATTATCCTTAAATCTGAACTCCAGCCAAAAGAAGGCAGAAAATTTTGCTTAAAGACTTCCACGTTGAGGTCATAATTTCTTGCTGTGCCAAAAAATATCTTCTCAAAAAAGAGACACCCTTTATTTCAGGACTTCATACGAGAATCTACCACAACAGTGCTGAAAGTGTTCAAATGGCTGTTCTAAATACTCACTTCATTTCTCATCTGACTCTTGTCTGCTTCGCTTCCAGCCATCACATATATAATTTTGCTTGTTTTTTTTACAAATTGTTTTTGCAAACATTATGTCTACTGTTTATAACTGAGCTTCTGTCAGCATTTTTTCCTTTTTGACCCATATTACCCTGAGCTGGTGTGTGTAGGAGTTGTCTGGCATTACTGAAGAAGCTAAGTGTTCTGTATGAGCTTCAACACTGAATTTTTAAATTCCATTTTTGTTTTAAAAACACCATTTCCTCACTTATCACAGCTTAGAATGGGGGAAAGGCTTTGCTAAAGACTTCTGCCATTAATTTAACAGGTTCCAGTGAGAGTTCAGAACTGTCTGGTTTAATTTAAGCAGGGTTACCTTGAAATGCAGCGTTCATGACTACTAATTTCTACTTCAAATAGAAGCTGAAATTCAGTCATCAAATTATTCCATCAAAGTTTAAAGCAATGTTAATAACTCTCCTTCTGTCTTGTTCCTTGTAGTTCTGTGAATTATCTGCATTAGGAAGCTGGATCCACACCGTTGTCTCACCTCACCAAATCTTTTATTTTCGGGGCTTTCACTAGAGGCAGGGAAATATGAATAGTACAGTACAGGAGGCTTCTTACAACAAACCAGATTTCTTTCTGTGTCCTAAATTCAGTCCTATTTCCATGACAGGTTATGTGTAGCTGTGATTTACCCAGAAGTCATTGAAGGGCTTGGGAGCACACAAATGCTGGTGGCGTGGCTGGTGGTGCTTTCCTCACCAACACACAGTGGCAGAAATCTTCCTTTCCCCAGGCACACCTCTGCATTACCTTTGCTCTGCTCTTTCCTTCACCCTCAGGCCTTGTCCCATCACAAGTGGGGATCAGGTACCATCCCAAGGATCCCCACTGGCCTGGCCCAGTGCTGATTGCCAGGGACATCAGACGGAAAATGCTGTGCGGAGCAGAGGGGTGAGGCACACTGGATGTCCACCCTTCCCTCCTCAGGTGTATCTAGGCTGGGACTGGGGATACTTTGCCCCACGGATATGGTGTCACAGTCCTTGTCACAGCTGCCCCTCCATATCTTGCTGGGAGGTCACTTCTAGATGTGTGCCCTCCCTATCCAAGCCCTCCCTCAATCGCAGGATGCCATCATTTCCCTACTCCTGGCCTGCATCAAGCTATCTGTGGTGACAGCAAACCCAAATTTCCTAGTGAGGATGCAACTGGGCCTGTGGGACTGGCTTCATTCCTTGTCCATTTGCACATCCAAGTGGAGCACTGTCAGACTCTGGTCATCAACCCTGCCCTCTGTGCAGGATGGATGCTGTCAGAGATGCTCTGCTGGGTGCCCTCCTCTYGTCACCTTCCCATTCGTGTCTGAGACCTTAACCCTGACACCCCTTCTTCTCTTTGCTCCTCATCATTATTTCTCCTTACATCTCTTCCTCCCTTATCTTCCTCTTCTTCTGAACACTTTCTCCTGACACCAAAAGAGAAAATGACGGAAAAACTTCCTGTGATTTCCTTTATAAATACATTGTTTTGGCTGGTTCTGCCTCAGGGAGTGCCTCACCAGCTTGTGCCTTACTCCTGCACTCTGAGTCTGCCTCATGCCCAGTGGACAGGAAATGGACTCAGTGCTCTGCATTTCATGGGGTCAAACCTGCAGGAGTTTTCTGGGTTTTTGAGAAGGATAAAGGCCTTGTGTTGTGTYGAGGAACTGAGTTTGCTGGAAAAATATTTGCAGAGTTATTTCGGTGGCATCAATGCTGAGATGATACTTTTCTCTTTCAAAGAGAACAGTGTTGCTTTCACTGATATTGACACCCTATAACAGGACAAGGTTACAGGAAGGGTAACTCAAGGTCCCAGAGATGCTGTCCAGTTGTTAGGAAAGCAGGAGCTGGTGGGGAGCTCAGCAGCAGCCAGTGCAGGAACATGCTGGCTATGAGAGGCAATTGCAGCAATGATCAATGAGAGATAGAACCACCCCTAGTTGCTTAAGATGATGAAGATGGGAACATTTCAGGAAGGCAGGAAGAAGAAAAGCCTAGAGAAGATGTCAGGTTTTGCTGACTTCCCTCGGTGGGAGGTGTTTGTATGCCCTTAATTTTGCCCAACCTCCAACCAAAAAGAACCTCAACACTGAAGCATCTGCTTTTGTTCATRCACTTCTCAAACTCATAAAGGAAAGTTAGACAGGAATCTGATCTTCCTGAAGTCTGCATTTTCATAAATATTTCCCCTTAGGAGTTTGTGAAATTGAATTTTGGTTGATAACCCTGCTTTGTTCACCTAGCCTTATATCCTCAAGAGAACAGCAAGAAAAATGAAAAGACTTTAACAAACTGTAATCATRGCAATTCAGTACAATGGCATGGAGACAAAGATAAGATGAGAAATAAGCTACTGTTCTCTCTGCTTTCCTTGTTCCCTCATTTAAGTGATAATTTTCATACCTTACCTTTGAAAGATATAATTACAGTAATTGGAATCTGACTGTTTCTGAGACCTATGCTGTGCAATCTTTTTTTCCCTTGATGTTTGTGCCTTTTTGACTAATAGAAGATCTTAAATCTACTAAATAAATATATGGACCATTATTCTCTGTCATGTACATGTACTTTGTGCTTCTCAGGCAAGTGAAAGCTGCATTAATGTCAGAATARGAAACCATGGGAGTCCATGCTCTGGAAAGAAAAGGGTGATTGAAAACTATTTCAGAATTTCAGGGACCACAATGAGATACAAGTACTGTTGTGGGGTATGTCTTTCCTGTCTCTCATCAKGTAAACATTAGCCTGGTCAGCTGCTCCTAGGAACAGAATGGGAGCAGAAGGTGAGTCCAGAGGAGAAGGTGTKCAAGGGAGAAGGAAGAGGAAATCTTGCAGATGAGGAAATAGGTGAAAATGAAGATGATAMTGTTGGAGAAATAAGACAGTGAGTCTGTTGAGCACATTGAGATGATGTGCAAGCCTGCAGCACGGCTCTGGGAGGGTGGAYGGGTCTCTGCCTTTCCTGGGAGGGTGGGAGAATGTTGCCCTCCAAGTCCTTCAGTCTTTGCAAAGGCTGAGAGTTAGTYACTTAAACCTGTGCATCTAGTTCTGGTTTAGATGTTTTGTTAGTGTCAGGAGAGAGGTTTGGCTTAGACGCTTCTCCAAGTCTTTGTATGGTCAGGAATGTTCTTCTGCTTTGTCTCTGAGCTGAGGTAAATAAAAGTATAAATACTCTGGGGAGCAGACCACTGCCCAGCCAGCCCTACAATTTGGGAAGGGCAAAGGTCCAGGTTATGTTCCTTACTGTGCTCAGCTGTCTCTTGGCCACTTCTCAAAGCATAACCAGTGGATCTGCTCTCTTCCACCAGCACCATCCTGGACAACAGCTGGGTGACATGGCTCAGGGGGACTACAAAGAGCCAGCGCTGCGAACATCAGTGAGCTGTAAATAGCCCCCTACAGAGTAATACTTGTGCTAACAAAACCTTTAAATATGAAATCCTACATCTTCAGGCATGCATATGAAAGCGGGGMGTTTTTGAGCAGCTGCAGGGTGTTGTGGCTCTGGGAGTATTTTAGAATTTTCCACCCTGGAGTAAGGTTTCTCAAACTGTTAGTTTGATACCACCAAAAYCAGCAGCAGCAGCAGCCACATCAGTGAATGTATCTATGAATCCCCTTTTGAGAAGATGGAAGAACCCACATCAGCACCTGTACCTGAAGATTCTGTCCAGCTGCAATCTTCCTATGATTCTGTGCTGGCTGTGGCTGGGCCACTCTCACAGCAGGGCTGGACTATTGTTGAGAAAGTGGAGCAGTTATGGGGCTCCTAGAATTGTTGGGGGCTGAGGCACACCATGTACAAGGAGAGCCTGAGGGAGCTTGGCATGTGCAGCCTGAGAAGAAATGGTTTTGCCTGGAACTCAAAACTGGTGATGCTGGGCCCTTTTCAGAGGCACACAGAGAGAAGAAAAGGGGCAGCAGACACCAGTCCAGAAAGGAAAATTTCAACTCAGCATAAGGAAAGAAAGCTCACAGGAGCTTTTAGGAGGCAGAAAAGATTGCCCAGAGAAGCTCTGCAGCCTCCATCCTTGCTGATACTCAAAACTCAGCTGGAAAGGCTGATCTAACTTCTTTTAGTGCTAGTCCTGCTTTCTTCAGGGAGTACCATCAGGGGTAATAGCAGATGACATCCAGATGTTCCTTTCCATCTGAGTCAGCTTTTTTGGGGGAAGTTTCACCTGCATTGGCTGAACTCTTGAACTCTACTTACACACWGGCTGAGTTGTGTGACTCTGATACCATGCTGTGTTCAGCTGTCATGAGCAGTTCTAGCTGTACATATGGTCTACTGTATTTTGTCAACCTTCATCCTTACAGAAATAATTTGGGATTTGGTACTGCTCTTTTCCCTCAATAATCTTTCCACTTGATCACCATACAGTACAATTATATCCATTGTTTAGGGCTAAAACCARTTTCCTTGAGACTGATCAACATTTTGTATTAAAAAGCTTAAAAGTCTTTTGTTCAGCATTGCCTCAAGTCAAAGTTCCTTATGGACAAAGGAAAAAGGGGTGAGCACATTTCTGCATCTGTTCACAATCTTTGGCATCTTTGGCAAAATACTAGGCTAGTTTGGCACCTTGGAATGATCAAATTCTTTTGTATGTAATCCCTGGATGGATCCAAAAGATCATGCTAGAGCAGGTATCCATAGCTTGGCTGCTCCTTAGCTCCCTAAAGGTGTAGTTTGTGTCTGAGCTCTTCTTAAGCTAAAGCCAGTGCAAAAGGTCATGCTGCTGTCAGCCCGCATTTAATTTTTTGTTATAGATACAGCTTTTGTGTCTGTCCCSGTTTCTTTGTTCATTACCTGGGAGATGGAGTTAAGGCTTTGGGGGAATACTGCTGGGATCAGAGGAAGAGAACAGGCTTGACACTTTTAATGTGCTTTCTGTTCATGTCATTATCCTGTGTGAATAACATCATTTTACTGAACTTTTTTTACTTAAGTTTTACTGAGGTCTTTTTAATGCTTGCCAAATTGTTATGTACCTTTCACTACTGAAAGTAAGATAAGTGCATGATAATATAATTCAGCTTCACTGATTTTCCACCCAGTTATGGAAAAAGAAAAAAAAAAGTTATACCTTGTAGTTTCTCATTCTGTTTCTCAGTTTGTTTTGTTTCATCCCTTTGAAAAGGATAATGAGATAGAAAATAATCCTGTGAAAATGAACAACATTAAAATGATAGTGATTCTAGATGTCTTTTTGGAAGATGGCATCTGGACTTGTAGGTCAATTTTGATTTCACTGATAGTTTCTGTTGACATTTTCTTGTTTCCCTTGAAGGGAGATCCCTTTACAGTATCGTGACCCTGAACGATCTTGGGTGATYATCTTTTTGGGAAGGTGTTTCATATGCCAAGAAAGCTTCCAGAGACATCACATGATGGTTACTCAACAAATGGGTTAGTCAGAGAGGGTGTTTTTCTAGTGATCCCTACTTTTTTAAGCTATTTTGGGCTAGCATGACTGAAGCACAAGAAGGTGGAGTGACTTCCTTACAGCCACACTCTGAGTCAGTGGCTCAGTACCTCCAGGCTTCCCATATTTTTATTCCAACCATTGAGAAGACCACATGGCTTCCTGTTGGCGTGCTTTGAGGTTTCACAGCTGAGAGGTGCGTGCTGTAATGGTTTTTGCTGCTAACATGTGAGCTGCTGATTTTAGATCAGGAATCCTTAATGGAGGAGGACAGGATCCATCCAGCAGCAATCAGCTGGCTTCTTGTCTGTTCAATCCACCTCCTGTTTGTGGAGCTGCACTCAGACATTTTCCTACAGCACTACCACTCACCACATGGTCTCTGCTTACCATGRGAGACAGGAATATCACCGTGGTTTCTGTTCCCAGGRCTCGATGTCARCCTTCTKTAGTTTTGGCTGGCGAGRTTCGTAGACTCTTATTTTTCTCATMGCTTCAATTTTTGAATGAAACTTCCTCYCTCTTTTCTCTCATCCACACCAAAACCCRAAGCAAAAAATCAGCTGAAATGGCCAATTTTTGCTGTCTTTCAGACGGAAACCATGCAAAACCACAGAGTTTGGCCTGGTGTCTGCTGGAAGCTATAAATAGGACTGTTCGACTGAAACTCATCCCCCTTTTACTCAAGCCACAACCCAAAGTTGTGAGACAGTCTCTGAACCCGGGTGGATGTTTTGGAGTGTGTTGACCAAGTATGGTGGCTATAACAAATTCAAAATTCTGTTGAGTTACCTACTTGCATTGGGGTCTCATTGTTGAAGTTCTCCGTTTCTGTATTTACTATCAAATGCCCTAGAGCTTTTTTCTAGGTGTCTCCTGGCCTTCTTCAGGTTAGGTTGGGAGCCCTGGAATATTGACAACTGCTTCTCAGCATCTCTGATTCTCAGGCTGGTCAGGGAAAGGGTTGTAATTCCTCCTCATTTTTCCAATATTCTTTGAAATACAAGGGTGAAATTGTATTTGTGCATTTTAACTCTGAACAAAACATGGTTTATTCAAATCCCAATAATCTGAGGACCTAATCCAATAATCTGAGCATGATAGAAGGACTATTGAAGGAAAACCTATTCTTCTGTCCTGTTTAAAGCAATGCAGAAGGCCAAAACAGAAGTAAGTATTCAGAGTCTAACACTGCAGCAGTTACTTCTCAGTCTAACACTGGCACTGAACTTGTAAAAAATCCCAAAGAAGTTAGGCTATAACAGTGTTTGGATCAATACCTTTCCCATACAGCAAGTAAAACACTCTTTAGCCCAGCAACAAARTTAACTTTGTACATTTAAATTCCTCCATCCTTGGAGGATGTATAATAAATTATCTTATTTTATCCTACTATATGTTTCTGTCTCTTTCTTCTCCAAATTTTACATCTGGGGTAGGTTAGCATTTCTGTTGGGTCRTATCATGAGACAGGATGTTTTTCCAAATTTTTTCCTCAGCTGGTAATTTAGATTTTCAGTTTATTCACCTGAGATGACAATGCATTGTTGTGTTAGCAGAGCTGTCACACTTCATTTGATAATTTAGAATTTCTTCTTTAGTTTAGTGGATGAGGTGGTTTTGCAAGGCAGTGTAATGTGATGAATTTATCTGCCTGAAAGGTGTCACCCAGAATCTCGGAGAGATCTATCTTTATAAATCAGTAGATCAGCCTTGACTCTGGAAGCACATTTGGGTCACAGTGCATTCGAGCCACTCTAGCACCGGGCACGTAAACAGGGAGCAAGGAGGCAGCTCCCGATGYGGCTGTCACACAGGAGCACCAGGGAAATTAATCACAGGGCCAGCTGTGCTTATTGCCTGCCAGCCATGTGACACCACAGCAAGGACCCCGTGTGAGACCRCAAACACCGTGTGTTCCATCAGTAACAGGGGTGACACCACCCAAAACAGAGCGTCTGTCTCCAGCTCTCGGTGCAGAGGATGGGGCAGGGCTCTACCTCCTTGGTGTCTCTAGGTAGGACACTGGAACCATGCTTTGCTGTGCAGTTCTTGTTTTCTAAGGGTCTGCCYACAGCCTCAGCTCTGGTTTGTGAAAGAGCTGAGCACTCACAGCTGCAAGTGAATGTCAGCAGCTGCACTTTGAAGGTGGAAAGAACCAGGACACAGGATGTTACAAAGGAGAAATCATCCGGTTAATGGATATTTTTTCTCTCTTAATTCCCTCTCTACCCCCTTTCTTGGTCTTTAATATAGAGGGAATACTATTTCCTCATCTTCTGGGGATTGTGAGGTATTTGAGAACAACAGCAGAGCTGGGGGAACAGTAAATGTTCTACAGGAATTAACTACAGTGCARTGAAAGCACATCTCCTATCAGTACTGGGGAAAAAAGGGGACACATAAATTTTCAATATTGTTTAGATTTCAAAAAAAAAGGAGGTTTTTTTTTTAAAAGATGGGAATGGGTCTGTTGAAATGTTTTCATTTTTACTTTCCAGAAGTCTTTGCCTTTGTACCCACCCTTATATTTCATTCTGTAACCTATTTTTAGATGAATTGAYGTAACTCTGTCCTTGTCTTCCCCAAGTTTTTTCTATCCAGGTAATGTTTCAGGCTTTTTCCCTTCACAATGGACCCAGACTCTTGTTGTCRTTCTTCCTCCAGTACCTGGGTGTCACAGGTAGGAAGGATGCAAGAAAAAGCCTCTCCCTAATTTCAGTTCAGTTTGTGGCTATGGCTGAAATGAGAGGAAAAGTCTCTCTGAGCTCTGGACTGGGGCACAGCCAGGGCACATAAAGCACTAGCAAGGCTCTATTAAGCCTGCACACATGGTAGTTTATCAAACCCTCATAACCTAGCCCCAYGTAGACATGATTTTTTGTTTTCCTAACAGCACTGGGCAAGCCCTTGAGCAAGATGAAGCCTCGCTGTCAAATCTGAACACCTATAGTCTAGTGACACAAAAGGTGTCTCGGGGAGCCACACAGAGAAATTAGTGTTTTGCCTAGCTCCCTTCACAGAAACTGCTGATTTTTTTTTCAAATAAATCGTGTATGTGTATCTATCTATAGATAGACAGATAAAACAAACAAAAAATCCTGGCCTGGAGCAGACACACAGAATGGGAAATTTCAGTCTAAATGAAAAAAAATTGGCAAAGGGCAGCTAAATCCTGTGGCAGGTTAGGCTGTACTTCATCTACTCTGTGCTTCTGTTTTTATTCAATTTAACTGTCTAGACTAGCCTTTTCTTCTGTACTGAAAAACTCTCTTTAAAGGAATACTGAAGACTTCAGAACATGTAGTACAAAAATGGAACATTAAAGAAAAGGGCATTTTAAGGTGACTGCTTAAACAGTGTGTCTCTGGACTGTCCTGTTGCCTCTATTGCAACTACATCTCTTCTCTATTTACTCACCATGAAATATATTGAAATGATGCTGATGGGTCACATGATCCCAGACCAATCATTTTGCAGCTTTTAGAGATGACTCATTATTTTGTCWGTAACATAAAACAAAATTACACAGTGAAAGGCCTAACACAGCCTTTTAGTAAAACTCCAGAGATCTGTTTTTCCATTTGCGGTTTTACTTTTTTATCTTTCTCCAGAGCCCGAAGCACAGACCTTGATGAGTTGATGCAGCATGTGCATKCAGCAGGCTTTTCCTCTCGCTGCTGCTCACATTTCTCCTCACCTCATCTGCAAGTACAATTCTAGATTRTGCATCTGATTCCAACTCCTTTTCCTGAAACAGTTGGATTGACCAACACACCTCAACTTTATTTTTTTTTTACAAACAATGCAAAAAATTCTGTTCAAGTGCAAGRATTTTGGAAAAAGCAATCATCCTTTGTATGAATCTGCAGTATCCCAAATGTTTGTTTTCATTATGTATTTTGGGATGTATTAATTTGTATCAAATCTGTATCTGACGTACACTTTCAGATGCAAATAATCTGCAGAAAAGCTGCAATGAAATAAGCTCTTCCCATTTCATGTTATGTTTATAACTTCTCATTTTAATTCAGAAGACTTGAAARGAGGCTTTCTTGATTGTCACTTTGTATCAGTTTAACTTCAAGTCTTGGAACGTAGCTTTCAGGGTATTTTCAGCTCTGGAACTATGCTACAAAGTAATGTGTCAAAAAACCCAAACTGCCCCAAAACAAAACAAAGAAAAACRAACAAAAAGCTYCTYTCTCAATAAACCGAAAGAATGAACTGGAACAAAAAGGAGTGAGCTGGCTCTTTCTAGTGGGACCAGCTGCCTTCTAGATAACTACACACAGGAGAAAATCAGCCTTTCCCTCAGACACCTCCTCTCAGACTTGGATAATTCTTACTAACTTCCTTATTTTTATAGACACGCTAAAAACCATTGAATACCCTGTGTGGAAGAGAGAAAGACTTGTAACTATTGGTAGGCTCCAGATATGTTTTCCTGTGTGAAGAAGGGAAAAAGTAGCCCTTGGCAGCAGAAGAGCTTATACAKCTTCGTTTGTACAGAATGCGGGAAGGAGGTCTGCAGGCTGAGCACTCTGCCTGGAATCCACATAGAMTCATAGAATTATAGAATAGTYTGGCTTAGAAAGGACCTTAAATCTTCTCATTTCAATCCTTCTGCCATGGACAGGGAACATCTYCCACTAGATGCGATTGTTCAAASTCTGTCCAGAATGRCCTTGAATCTTGACAGGGATGGGGCATCCACAACTTCTTTGGGCAACATGAATGAAGGAATATATTGCCTGAGCCTTCCCTCACCCTTTCTCTCTCCCCATACTTTTTCTGGTGACTCCAATGTGTTGCCCTGCATGAGTGGCCCATTGTGGTCTCACATGCTTTGAGTGTCTGCTTCAACCTAATGAAGAAAGTTTCTCACTGAGCTGCACCATCAATCATCTCCTCCTGGAAATTATATATGCTTTATGTGCTGCGTGAGAAGCAGTGAATTAATAATTCCTTGGTTCGTTTATTAAAATATTTAATCTCAAATTCTTCCTATCATCTCTTTTCCTTAGATATGGCAGTAAGTGATGAAAATATCTGTCCTCCATGAAGGACTTTTGCAAATAGTGCAGAAATCTATACTATAACAAAACATTGTTTCCTGTGGTGAAGGATTCTGAAACTCAAAGCAGTCCACACTTTTCCAGCTGCCATTAGTGTGCAGACAGATCTGACTAATTATGTACTAACAAGCATATTTTGCCTGAATCTATAAGCACACAGTCTGAACCTGAGTGTTTCTGCTATCAGTCTTGGTGCTGCTTTTCCTCACCCTGAGTGTGAGCTGCTGATTACAGGAACATCASTCTGAAATAATGAGAACATCTTCTTTTCACTCAGAGGCTGATCTTGGTGATCACCTTCCTTTGCTCCATAGATGAACAACGTTTTTCATTCAGTATGTGGATACTTTACACAGGGGAAAGCAAAAATGCTGTGTCCTCAAGGTGATTTGTATTACTTGCTAAACACGCAAATTATGAGCTTGGAGGAAAATAGATATTGAAGCAAAAAGCACAGGTAGTGAATCAGGGTGAGATGGGAGTGTTGGAGGGCAGGTATCCTCTGCAAATGCAAAACATTTCATCCCYGCAGAAACCTCAGGCTCATTAAGCTGCTCCGGAGAGGTCAAAAAGCTGCCTTTGTTCTCAGCAGAGGACCTTGTGGCTTTATGAGTGGGGTCAGTTTGGCATCTCCAAGGCACAGATTTGTAAGGACAAAGTATTTGACTCTTGCCTCATGTCACAGACTTGTGCCTTGCTGGTGATGCTCAGGGCTCAGCTGTCCTCCCGACTTCTCCACAGTCTATCCAGMAGGCTGGAATGCACTTTGCCCAGCACTTCAGTGCCTCACTTAGAGCAGAGTGACTGATTTACCTCCACTCCACTCTCCTGCTGCCCTGAACAGTGGATTTTCAAATTATCCAATCACCTAAGGGGGTGAAAGAGGCTGTCTTTTTCCTCAGAATATTTGTCTGTTTCTTTACCAGGCTCTTAGCCTTAGCTCGGTAGGGTTACTTGATCATGTTTGATTGGACACTTTAAACAAGAATCCTTGGAAAATATCTTGTTGGCAGTATTTGTGCCAGAAAATTGTTTCTGTTTTGAACATAAGTTCTTAAGAACAGAGATGATGATGTTATTTTCCTGCATGTAGGCACCTATTGACATCTAAGCTGTCTGCCCTCTACTCTCTTCACAGCCTTTGCAGCGAAATGAGAACTTCTGGGTGTGRTTCACTTTACCCTAGCATATTTGTCTGTGGTTAGAGAAACTGCTCCCTAAACACGCCAGTTGATTTKCAGAGTGTAGGGAAGGAGAGCAGGATGAGTGTCCCTAGATGACTACACAGGCAGGTATGTGGGGTTAAGTGAAACCCACACAGGCTGTCCTTGTGTTTGTGCTGTGTTTGGCACATCAGAGCTGTGATTTGCCAGCTGGGCTCCAAGACAGTGTCACCCTGTATCTCATCAACTCTGACAGTGATGCTGGGAGGAGCAGACACACAGAAAAGGAGTTTTTCTACGACTCTGAATTTGTGAGATATKCTTTTGACTGAGTGATCAATGTCTCACTTGTAATAACTCTCCATGCTGCCAACACTGCAGATGCTGTTAGAGCAGGCTCAGCTAATGAGGAGCCGAGGAGAGCAAACTCTTATGCCTAATGCTGTCAGGGACCTGCAGGGACTGGCTCTCATTGRCTGTGACCATGGATGGTTCTTCRTGAGCAGATGAAGAYGGGCTTGATCTCAGGGCWCCAAGGCTCCCAGCATGGTGATGGRTTARTARRGAAGGTTTAGCAAGAGYGGAAGATGCTYCTGYGATAACTTAGTGTAACAATGCCCTAGGGAGACGGCTCAAAAGAGAYCCACCCTGCTCACCCTTTTACACTAGGGCAGTTCATCTGCTTCCTTGCAGTGGAAGAAAGATGTGAGGTCTGATGGTTCAGTTCCCAGGTGCAGGAGGTCAGGTCTCTCTTGTGTGCAGCTATGAGTGGTTATTTTATCTCCTTTCTYTGTCTGCTTTTCCACTGGGCCATCTTTGAAGAGACATTTCTCTGTGAAAACACAGGCTTTGCTCCAAGAAAATGAACACCTTCTTTCAGCAAGTATTTTATTTCTGGGCTTTTAAACACCTATTGAAATTGTCTAATGGTATTTCCTTTTAGTTTTTTTATTTATTTAGTAAAGCAACCCTTCATAAGCAGAACATAGCATTTCAGAAAGAGAAGGGCTGTTCCCCAGGAGGAGCTGCTGGCAGGGCTTTCAACACCTTCAAGAAATAATGAATTCAATCCAATATGTGTTCACGGCATAGGGTGTTTTATTACCCCTTTGTGTATTTGGAGYCTGTGTATTAATCATCACCTAGAAGCAAGAAGAAAATTGTTAGAGTCTCTTGAGGTGAAGGCTGTGTGTAAAGTAGTCGRGGGCTTTGTGGTATATTGTAGTGGTTTGGAAGTTGAATTAACCTGCATTCTTTCTTTCTTTTTTTTTCTTTTTTCCTCCCCTGCAGCACAACCAGACATGGCTACAGAAATAGATTTGTTGCTGTGGAAAAAGAATTTATATATTTCTTACCAGATCAAAGGGAAGAGAGCTGTAATTTTTCATCCTTTTGGCATGATGATACAGGATTAAGTGCATTTGATCTGTGTAATTTGTGGATTCTGGTGGGCTTTTAACTCAAATTCCAAGAYATTTACCTTAACACTGATAGGCACTTTTAATAGTGGAAGGCACAGTTCTGACCTGGCAGATTTTTTTATTTTTTATTTTCTGTGATCCAAGGATGATCTTTAATCTTATCCATGTACCTGCAAGAAGACAACTAGCCTCCATTTGAGACAGTGTGGAAATTCTGATGCCTACATAGCCACATGAAGAGCTATGCTTTTGCCTCCTGTGTTGTCAAAGGGAGAAGACAAAACCTGAAAAAAAAAAAAAGAAAATAAAGCCGAAAAAACTTGGTATGTTTGTTAAGAACATGAAATGTTATACAAATATGGTAGGTCAAATAAAATGTGCTTCTGGTCATGCATAGTGGTTCCAATGTTGGTTAGAACTGGAGATTTAGAGAGGAAGAGCAAAAATAGAATTTTCCTCTAATACTAAGGCATTTTTCAAATTTTCTGGGCCTGACCAAGGTTTATAAGCTTTCAATGGTCTTCTCCAATCTCAGTCTTCCTTGGAACCTGTATATACTTTTTCTGTCTACAACATTCTTTTTTAAGGAATTCTGCTCATGAAGAATCACTTTCTTTTGTTTATTTTGAATTTTCTTCCYGTTACTTGATGCCTCCTGGTTCTACTATTGTATCTTGGCACAAGTGTGAAGTTACAGGCCCAGCATGGTCAGTTTTGTACTAAAGGATGATTCAGAACTACAATCCAGAGGCATTTGCACCAATCCCATTCCAGGAGAACTTGCAATCTTCTTGATTTCCAAAATATGTTTTGGTGCACCGTCCTGGTCCGTTCTGTCTCAGAGCAAACCCAACTCCTAATTACTCACATTTACCCCTTTTGCCTGCATGTTGTGGGAGCCACTCACACAAATCAGGCCCAAACTCTTGTTTGCTCAGCTCAGAAAGCTGTGTTAACATGACATCAATCTAATGCCATTGACTGCCTGAGGGAAAAGATCCCACAAGTTAAGCCAAACATGCTGGTTGATTGACTGATGGCAATAAAACCCTTGCATGGGGCTACCACAAAGTTAGCTGGTTTGGCGAGGCCCTTTCAGCTGTGTTGTCTCACATTTCTCWCCACTTGTCAGAGAGCAGACAATTTAATGAACTCCCAGTCAAATGTTCCTTCTGCAGAGATCTGCCCAGTGCCTCCAGGTTGGGTTTTGCCACAAGAACAGCCCAGACATTTCCTAACAGGGTGATCATAGTGGAAAGCAAGCACGGGAAACCAGAATAGCAAAACAGATCACAGCTTCTTAAGAACCTTTCTCTTCATCAGCCCTAATGCTCTTTTTCATAACCCAAGTTATAAACTGGCAGAGAAAGAAAGTGTGTTTTTCTGGCAGCCTGGATAGCACCTAGGATGATGAATCCCCCTTGTTTCTTATGGCCTGTACACATCACCATAATGTAAATTATTGGTAAAATTATTCTAGTTCACAGCATACAGATTCACTCATCCAACTTAGGAATGCAGTAATTAGTTTTTAAAAGGAATTGGTAATCAGTACTCCTAAACATGCAAAGCTCAGGTTTATTTTCTGAAAATGGAAAGCCTTTGCTCATTAAAAGGATGTGGGAATGTTGTCAAATCGAGTATTTTTGGCTGCCTGTGGGTCACATTTCCAAAATTATTTGGATGCCTAAATGTACTAGTAAGAAAAATTCCACCTCAAGACTTTTTCTCTGTCTTTTGACACTCAGAGGTGCTGTACAACTGGTGCTGTCATGTTCTGGAGGGAGGCAGCCTGGCTGAAAGGCTGCAGGGCTGGAAGCTGARTTGTGGTTTCCCTCTCCAGCCACTGATCCTGTCCTGCAGTGTTAAAATAAGCCATAAGCTAATCWCACCCCCTCCTGCACCTCATTGCTGCCCATTTGTAAACAAAGCGCAGTTCTGTGCACTTGCAGAAAGTCTTTTAGGATCAGTGAATGATAAAAAGTGACTATTTTCATTCTGGGGCAAGACTCAGGTTCATTGCCCAAGTCTTGCTATTTCTGCTGACCTTGCCCAAGATATGCTAAATTGTGAGTTACTGCTAACTGTGATAAGGCTTCTCTGGTGTGAACAAATATTCATTAGGCTCTTAACTGAAGCAATTGCTTCAGTTTAAATAGCTTAACAGTGATCCACTGAATGCAGATTAGGCTACAGATCCTGTAGCATAGTTCATATTGATACTGAAGATATGAGCGTTATGAACTCCCTAATCTGTTATTTTTTTCTCCCCTAGCTGTGGAAAGATTTTCATTTTGAAAAGTAACGATTATAGCACCTAGGTTTTTTTAGTATGTGTGCAGTCCTCAGGATCAGTTAGGACTTGCAAAGAAATTCCTGCTGTTGCAGAAAACTTGCGCTGCAGATATGGAAACTGAATGCGTGTGTATAGTGTGGCAATTAGGAACCATTCACAGAAGTGTTTTGATGGCTGACAGATCAAGGAAGTTTTAAACTTTTACCTTTCCTAAATCAATTCTTTAAGGACAGCCTCTGTGCTCACAGCTGATTTTCCCCCAGTGTTTCAACATCATCACTGTTGGTCTGTAACATCCACACTGCAAGCCAGRCRGTGCTGRGGGCAYKGAYRGCTTTGGTCTTCGGTGGTTCCTGTGTGCCAAGATTTGGTGACCAGGCCTGAAAGCCCATTTACGAGAGAGGCCATTTTTCATAGATCTTTTCAAAGATGACCCTGTCATCTTTCTTTTCTCTGTTAAAAAAAAAAAAAAATCGCTTATGCCTGATGGTTTATRCTATGTTCTGCTTTCAGTAAGGAAGACCTCACCTCCTCCCAGTATCACTTTGCCAGTCGTCCTTCTCGTGTAGTCTGCAGGCTGTCCTGGCTATTTGCAGTCCCATGTGCTGATCGYGTTCTCCCTCTGGCAGTTTTTGTTAGCTGAATGCCACCTACTTGCAGCTTCACCCATCTTTGGTAGTCATGYTGCTCACATACCTATCCAAAATACTTAAGGTTTTCATCTTGCTGTGCCTCGAGTGTTACAAAATACTTACATGCTCTTAGTTACACCATCCTTGTGCATATTTAAAATGAAGGCAGGCATATTAATTATATTCTAACACAATTATAATTTCTAGGTGTCACAGGCCTCTGTTTTGCTACACCTGCATATTTGCAGTGTCATCCACCCTTCTGACCTCTTTCTGTGGCACAGCAGGTTGCAGCCTTTACTCTCCTACCATAGGTGGGCACGCTGTGCTGTGACTTTGTAAGCAGATGGATATTTTGTCAGCCTTTCCATGGCTATTTCTGCAGATATCGAATCTTCAGTAGCCTGCTGGGTAAGGAAAGGAACTATATTCAATTACTAAGGGTGTCCATAACTCTACCTCAAGAATACAGAATGCTTTTTTTCTCTCCAGAGAAAGCAATTCTGCCAAAAATAAGGTCAAGGAGTGGGCCTCATCTCTGTCAGTATGATATAGTATCATTTGTAGAAATAATGCTTGGATTAACTGCTAAGTTTGCTGCTTTGCCTTTGAACTCATCCTGTCACTTTGATTTGGCAAAGTGCATTCCTCAGTGGATAGAAAGAATGAGAATGAGATTTTTCTCAGCCTTGTCCCCAGCTCTGCCACCATCTTCCCTTGTGACCCTGAACAAACCCYGTGGACGTTATTAAAATGCTGGAAAAACAGCCAGGCAGGAAAAAAAGTTGTTCAGTATAAAACATATTTTTGTCTCGTTATAGTCAGTGGCCCTTGAGATAATTACAGGGAAAGTTATGGATTCAGAGGGAACAGAGCTATCCCAGCACTCAGGACAATGAGTCTCTGGAGTGGCCTTTTTTCTGGTGCCCTCTGCTCCTTGGCAGCCCTCCTGGGCTCAGGTGKCCTCAGGGTGTGACCAGGTGTGTGCTGCCCACACCAGATGTTTGTTCTCCTAACCTCAGGTGAGCCTGATCCCCACCCAGCCCTGGAACCACTCTAGTTTGGTCAAACCCTCAGTTTACTCATAAAAGGGGAAATGTGACATCTGCTTCACAGAAAATGCTTGGATAAAAAGGCAGCTCCTCTTTACACGGGTGTARTTATTCTCTGAGGTCWTTCTGGATGATGGGATGGCTGAAATGCTAACTAAATTTTTGCTAGTGTCCTCATCCCTCTGACTGATGAGGTGTTTTGTCATYATCTGGAGGAGTCAAGCAAGCATTYTTCACCCAAGATTTTCCWTTTGTCTGCTTGGATAGTGAGGGAAAGTACCTTGGAACAGGAGCTGGTGAGTAACTGATGGAGTAAAAGCAATAGGGATGCTTTGACCTAAGGAAAGCAAAGTGCAAATGTTCCCTTATGGGTCCTGTGGAGAACTTAGACAAATCTAATGGGATAGCAAGAGTATTTTTTCGATTTAACCAAGTGTCATCCTATGCATTTCATAAGTTGCACTGCCTGCTGAGCCCATGATACGCTCATGAGCTCTCCCTGTGATTTGGGCCTCGTCTGATGACTCTGCTGCAGTTTAGGGAACTAGCCATTTAACTACATAAATATTAAAAACATTCAATTAACTTTGCTTGGATCTGTCTGGCACTAAGAAACGAAAAATTCTAGGGTTTGAGATATATGACTTGGCATGATTATATGGTGAAATGAATAATGTTTTAATGAGTGATTTGTAATTATTKAATAATTAAAGAGCTCTTATGAATATTCTTGAACACCCTGTGGAAAAACTAAATTGTATGCTGATTTCATCAAGCATTCAAATCTAATCAGAATTTATTTTTATAGCTTCATTTTAAATATAGTCTGCAAGAACATTGCCACAATAACGCAGACAGAACAGAAAAGTGTCATGCTGTAACAGCTCTGTTTTTTTAGTATAAGCTGCTGATTTTTCCTTGCAGAGAATTTTTCTGCACTAATGGATTGCAGCTGGACTCTATTCCAGGGCCTGCAGCAGCCAGTCAGGTTCCATCAGTGGTTCAGTGACAGGTTGAGGGTGCATCAGTTTTGGTTTGTAAAAACAATGAACGGTAGCCACTCGCTGCAGGGAGATGGATCCCATTCACCCCTGCCTGGAAACAAAGAAAGACCACAAAGGAAAACAAGAAGATGCAAAAAGGGAACTCTTTCACTCCTRTCATGAAATCAAGTCAGTCTCAGTCTCTGGAAATCCAATTTACTTTTAATTTTTCTTTCCACAGTATGTGTATTGCAGCTTTGGGCAACTTTTTCCTAAAATGATGTTTTCTCTGTCTAATCCTGGAAATGCTTATCCCACAGGGATAGAAGAGGCCCAAGAAAAAGGTAAATTTTGTGACCCATAAATCATCCAAGTTTTTCTTAACTTGGATATTAAGGGTCAGGCAAACATTTATGCAAAACGGTTTTATGTTAACTCACCTTAATAGATCTGGAAATGAATAACAGAGGCCTCTGGATGAAGATTTTCAGAGGTTCACCAATCMATTTTTTAAAAAAATGACCCCTATAGGCCAAGAAATCAATCCAGAATCTTACACAGAAACCACAAGTTGCTATTAATTTCTGAAAGAAGTTTGGCACACTGGTATTTGATGGGATAGAGGAAGGACCARTTGGGGGCCCTCTTCCACATCAATGTCAATGCAGTTATTACTTGTGAGGATATAATTGTCCTGTCGGGTTGCATGAATAATTCATTTTTAATTCCATATTAGATTAATTTAATCTCATCCTCTCTTTGTGAATTGTCCTCCAATAAGTTGTAATTTTCTCAAATATATTTATTATTCASAATTGACTGTAGGACTCATGAGTCATTCATTGCAGGTAGGTGACATTCAGAATTGAGACTTTCAGGGTGGACATACAGATCATTTTTGTGCCCTGTTACACAGGAAAAATATACAGAAACAAGTTTCTACTTCCAACATGTATTTATGAGTCTGAAATTCACTTGCTTTTACTATTCTGAAATGCTAATTCTAAATTCACCATCTCAGCAATAGTTCCAGCAGATTCATTGGCTGGAATATTTGGAAGTAGGAAAAAGTGCTGAATGAATTCATGAAAAGAGTCTGAAAGAAAATATTCATACAGCTTTTTGTAACACCAAGTCTAGCTTAGTGACTTGACATTCTGCCAGAGATTAAATAGAGAACTTATTACCCACCATTCAACTTCTCCTTTGAATTTTTTGTCTCAACTTKCTTTCTTTATGTAAATGGAACATGTTGTTGATCAGTCTGCCACATCAACTTTTTTCCCTCAAAAACCCCTACCTTCCCCCATTCTCAACCCACAAAACCACAGAAAGATTTTAAACCACAATTTTTTGATAACTCCTTAGTTTTGTTAGACTGAAGAGAATTTCCACATTTACAAAGGGAAATTATTGGAGTGTGTCCTGTGACTGCTCAGAGTGCAACTAACCTCACCAGCAGCATTGAGCTTAATATCAGGTTTTGGTCAACACTCACACAGAAAAAGAGAAGCAGAAAAGAAGGAAAAAAAAGAGGCAGGTACAAGAAAAACAACCATATAAAGYAGAAGATAAATCATAAAAATCTTCTTTTTAAACTTTTGAAGAAGCTAGTGCTTCAGTTGTGTTCATGTTTTTCTCTTTTGATTAAGTAACAACTTCAACAACCTTTGCGACTAATCCAGCCTTTCTGACATTTTGTCACAACACATTTTGTCAATCTGTTTTGTGGAAGAGTCCTGATGAGTTGTGCTAGAAATTACACCTTGTGCAGAATTAAGTGTGCCAAAGATTAAGAGCAAGAATCAAGGACTGCAATTTTTGTCTGTGTAGTTCTCAACACCAGAAAGAAATGTAGAATAAACACAAAAGCAAAATCTCTCTCATCTTACCAGAAAATAGCATACTTTTTCCCAATTATATCTCATGATTAAAGTGAATTCCGCATTTCACAGGAATATAGAGCAAAGTAAAACTGCAAAATGAAGGGCAAATGCTAGTAGATATTGAGGATTTCAAATTTTTCTCTGTCTTAAAAAAAAAAAAAAAAAGAAGTTAAATTGTGCAAAGCATCAACATATGAGGAGTACTCATTTAGGAGTCAGATGYCATTTAGGTTATAAGCAGAATTAGTTTGCTGCTGTCATTACAGGGTCCAGTGGGTGCAGTTGTGCTTCAGCCATCCATCTCAATGCGTGGTGCAATGCATCACAATTGGTGGATTCTGCTTTGGACCTGCCTTCTGTAGAGACACGAGCAGTTTTGGCAGGCCAGCCCTGGAAGGTGTGTGSGCCTTTGTGCATTCCCAGAACTCCCTTTGTGCATTCCCAGGACTCGGTGTCAGGTGGTTTGCAGGCCTGGAGTGCAGTTACTGGTCTGTCTCTGCTGTCAAAGGCTTGTCTCTGCAATGGTATTGGGGATTTCGGGCTGGTGCACGCTGTTGCTTTAGGGAAGGAGAGCAAAACTGTTCTGTCAGACCTGAATTAAGATGGATTTTTGTTGAAAGTTCTTGGAATTGATTTCTTTCCAGTTTCCTTATTGGTAAGAGACATCACAGTTGGGTTCAACTTACAAAATAGCATTGATTTCTCTCCCCGAACCACAGATGATTCAGCTTGTAATTTCCTCTACAATTATAGAGCAGATCTCCTTAGAAACTGCTTGTATCCATTCAAAGTTTTGTCTTGTGGAAACCACATTTCCCCTCTCTTCGGCCAGATGTGCTTGGCACGAGTCCAGAAAAACAAAGTAGAGAAAAGTACAATAAACACTTTCCTGCTCCCATTCCCTCTTTTCTGCTTCCTAAAAGGAGATTCACAACATTGCAGCTTCAGTTATCTCTGAGTGCCTTGGAATCTCGGGCCATCCCAAGTGGTGGGGTTGGTCATGGATGGGCTTCCTTGTGACTCTGCCAGCATGTTGTGTTGCCTTTCTTCTTGAGGAGAGGCCAGGCTGCAGCACAGAGGTCACAGTTTCTCTATCCTGGCACAGCATCGTGCCACCCAAGGCTGATCAAACTATGCTGATTGCACAATTGGCTCTGCCTCGGTGGCTGTCACGTGTTTCTCCTCACACACAACTTCAACAAYGCACAGGAGAATTCCCTTTACTTTCTGTGGGCATCCCCTGTGACCCTCAAGGGAACACATCATCATGCAGCAAGTCCCTGTCATGGAAATTGCTGGGCTTCGGGGTTTAAGCGGGAGCTCAGCTAAACCACAGCATCTTGTTTAGACAGATAAATCATCGGACCTGATGACAGTCTGAAGAAGAGGGAAGCTTGTACTGGGACAAAGTCACACACAGAATGTCTGTAAACTCTGCTCTACCCTCAGTGCTTTACTGAGGTCAAGATAACATTAATTTGCTTTTACATTTGGGAAAAAACTCCTCAGATCTTCTGCCTTAGTAACTGTGAAATGGGTCTGTGCTGGCACTGGAGACAAAAGCAGACTCACTTCGCCCATATCCAGTGCTCACTGCACCATGAGAAACACTCAGAGTGATCTGAATTCAATCATTACAGTGGCTGTAGACTGACTTTTCAGTAAAAGGTGTTGAAATCACATCTGTTATGTGGAAAGCTTGAATGCATACCAGTAAAGAGATAGAGAAAGGCATAAGGAAGAGGCTCAGATGAAAGTGGTRCCTCTATAGGACAGGAAGTTGAGGCTATGTATGGATGTGTTCTTATATACACATTTACAGATGTATATGCATACATATATGCAGACACATACACATGTGTGTAACAACTATGTAGAGGTATTAAAAATATGCAAAGAATATTAAAATCCACTAACAAACTGAGAAGAACCTAAGAAAGGATATGGTAAAAGGGCGACAGATGCCAGTTTTATGGACGTATGCTCTTCTTCCCTGTTATTCTATCATCTCTTTCTCTATAGGGAGAAAAATCTTGGTCCTTGTGGTGTTTATATTATGCCAGCTTTTACCAGCATGGTTCTTTGTCCCTGAAAATAAACCCATTTCCAGTATTACACCTGAAAGCTGTTGTTGTATAAAGATTTTTCCTCAAATGGRTGGGATCTGATCTTCCCAACACCTTTTTATACATTGCTTCAAGTGTCTTTGTGCATCAGGCCCAAAGCTGAGCAAKTCATTGTAAAATCATAGGGGTCTGGAGGCCAAATGCTTGTCTCAGAATGGGAGGCAGTATGGGACACAGCCAGTATTTCAGCCAGCACTGTAAARTCCTTCTGTGCAGCTAGGAAGATGTGCACGTGGGGATTTGATTTCTGTAATTTTGTGTGTGTATTGTGGTGTGGAGAGGTGCCCGTTTATCGCTGTGACAGCTGGAGGGCAACACCTGACAAAGATTTGGCATAAACTGTCCCTTTGGGAGAGGATTTTCACATAATGCCAGTGTGGAGGTCTGCTGGTAAAACAATGTTATGGGACAGAGTTGAGAAGCTTTTCAAGCTCTATTAAATTTACATAGGCTCTACACATTTTTAATCCTGCTCAAACATCCTTGTGTACAGCAAATAACTTCCACGATCCCCTGAAAAAGCACTCATGCACAGTGCACATTTGCACTGATGTACTTATTTAAAATCCAAATATTTGGGAAAGGGGCTGAAATTACCTCCATCTTTCCTCTATACAAATACAGACTACAAATACACCACCAGGCCCAGAGAAATCTTTTCCTAATTGCAGATGGGATATATTTTGGTGAGGGCATACATTTTACAGACACCACAGATGGGAATCCAGATCTTCCCTAAGTGCRGTGTGGGTGATTTTCAAGAGCTTGCTCAGCAATCACAGAGATCTAAATATCGAGCAGTTTKGGGGACAGTCTGGTCTGGGGCATGGACTTGAAAGTCCATTCTGGGGCATGTCCACAAGCATGGTATGTGCCTCTTATAGACAGCACAGGAGACTGAGATCTAAAATCACACCAGGACAYTCCTAGATGAGCTATCTGATTTACTGCCTGCAAAACTACGCTGGATTTCAGAAAGCTGCCTTGTTTTCCAAGTAAAACAGAGGAAGATGTRCTCTGTCCTTTGTGATGAATATCAGTGGAAGAGGATTATTGTGCTGATTCTGGAGAACAAGGGAAAATCAGTGACCAGTGTTTTCTACCCACTCTTCAGTCTCACCACAAAATGTTTGCAAAAGACGTCATTTCTGAGTGCTGGGCATTTGCTAAACAGAAGCCTCCTCACTGCAGCTACAGTGCTGGTACATTTCATCACCTCTTTTTGTTTTGTTCTAGAATARTTGTGAAGGAAGCATGATCATCCCAAGTGCATCAAATGCCTGGTACTATTCACTGCACACTTCTGAAAATAATCTTTGGTTTGTGGGCTCTTTGTGAACATCTGTATTCCAAATACTCGTGGAGATGCATAAGCCGTGCTATGTGCATCTTTCTCCTGACCCAGTGCAATTAATTCTTAGCAGCAGRGCTTCAGATTGTGAATTAAATTTGGGTTCTGTTAATATCTTCTGGTTCTTACTTGAAAGTTACAGTTTTACTCACTAATTTGGTACTGTGCTTGTGGTAAAGTGGTACAGAAAGTTACAGGAGTTCAGAGATCCCTTTGAAAAACGGGATTTGCAGATTTGCAAGATTTTCAACAGAATTCACAACCCACAACGCCCTGATGAAAGTCAGTGGGACACTGTCATTCCATTTCATTAGGACTCAAATTTCCGCCTCTGCCTTATTAGCACAGCTGAAACTGGCTTGTTTGAATCGCAAAACATTTTCAGAGGATTTTCCTGGGTCTGTTTTTTCTGCCTGCATGAAGATAACTGTTTGCTGTCTGGTTTGCATAGCATGGACATGTTCTCTGACTGATGCTAGGATGCATGATGCTACTCATGTGCACTCCAGCTCTCAGCATCCCTAGGCATCCATGCAGAGACGGACTTTGAAGGCTGGGCAGGGGTTTCACAGGGAGAATCAGAGCAGGCAGATGCATTGCAAAACAGCAAAGATGCGGTCATCTGAAAGAAACAGCGGTGCCACGGCTGAGGTTGTTCAAAACACTGAGATCGGTTCCCAGAGCTCTCCGTCACACTTTCTGTCTCCTTTTYCTCCAGCCCTGTGCTGCTGAGATATTTGTCAACAGAATGGAAATGATACTGTTCCCAAGGAGAAATTGAATTTAATATTAATGCTATCTCCTGTGGAAAAGCGAGAGTGAGTCAGAGCTGARTAGAGTTTGTTTTATATATGAAGTCTTTCATTCTGGAGAGTAACTCAGAGCACAGAACTGTGAATTTAATGCTACCAGCTCAGGAAGCTGGTAGGCAAACACAGCAGGCTTTGTGCATTAAGCAGCAACGTGCGTTGCTGTAGTCATTAGAAACAGTTTCAGTAACAGAGAAATAGGGATAAAATGCTCATCAAAGTCTTTCTCAGTGGGCAGTATTTGATAAGTTTAACAAGAAGCTTTGAATACACACTGGGCTGAAAACATTTAGTATCACCTTGCTTTAAATGGGCTCTTCTTTGTCTCTGTCTTTCCAACCCTCTTTATTTATCTTCTTCCTTATAATGAAGTTCTCATCAGCAGTGACTTTCTATATGCGTGATGCCCTTATTTCCAAACAAAGCAATACAGCACAATTTAAAATGCCAGSATTCAGCAATACAAAGATCAAAAAGTGCAGCTTTGTCATTTTTCAAGTAAGAACTTCACCTTTCCTTTGAGTGCCTTTTCTGTTATGTCTCATCGGATGTGTCCTGTGTCCTGGCATGTCCTGATAACATGTCTTAGTAGATGCTGTTATAAGTATCTGGTGCTTTTCTGYACTTTAATTTCCTGTGGAGAAGGAGATTAGCTGCTGAAGGAACCCTGTGCAGCTCTGACACCGGTATATGGATGTCCTGGCAAATGGGAGGCCATGGTTGCTTCTGTTCTGCTCTGAGATGCTGCATTCCCTGTTTGTGGCCAGGCATGGAAGGCGTAAGAGGAAGGAGGACAGAAAAGATAGCRGAGCTGGAGAAAAATATGGTGTTTTGTTGATGCTTGCAGGATCCAAGGCAGATGGTCAGTCACAGATGAATGCCTTGGGCTGGCGGGTCAGCCACAATAGCTATCACTCTGGTTGCTGGCTCCCTTCCCCAGTTTACTGTGTGGCCTGGTCAGCTCCCTTGCTCTCCTTTTTCCAGATTTTTCCCAGTCTGGACAGAGAGCTGTGGATGGCTCCTAACATCTCAGCCTTTTGGCYGCAGAACAGTCAGTGTCAAGATGGCTGAAAAGATGAGTGCAAGACAGAGAGAAAAAGCAGACAATGAGAGAGGAGCTTTRAGGGCAGGGAACACAGAGGGATTGCTCATTTCTGAGTCCTTGCCCCTGCAATCGATGTGATTGGGAAGAGTACCAATGGGGATCTCAGGGAGCCATTGTGATTCCTCATGTCCAATGAGGCTGTGTTGCTTGAGCATGGTAGATACAGGTTGGCCTGTGCCCTTTTTTTCCTTTCTCCAAGTCCTCCTTCCCTGCCCCATTCATTTGTATCCTTTTTTTTTTTAAGGAGGCAAAAAGGACAAAAGCTCACCCTTTTATTATCTTATCTCATTACTTCTGGAGCATCTTTTAATGAACTCATTTCTGACTCCGAGAAATCACTTCACATTCTTTGGGCTTTTCCAGCTGGAAGGTTTTATTGGTGCAGTTCAGTATCCTTCTTTCTTTTGCATCTTTTCCATTTGTGCTCAGTGTTCAGGACTAGCAGAATATTTAYAAATCTGCTGTACACTTCCCAAGCTTCTATTCCCTACTAGTGTAAGACAGCAAAGACTCAGTCATTACTGTGCTTGCCCATGGGGAGTCRACAACTGAATTTAAGGAATTCTCAGCTTTACTAACATTAATAAAAACTGGMAAAAATGTTTTACTGCTTTCTTTCTTCCCCATCCTTGGGCTCTTAGTTCCTAGAAAGTGCAGAGCTCCACTGACATGACATATTGAGTCTTAAAACTTCTGKTTTTTGTCTGTTGCCATCTGCCTCWCAAAAGCACCAATGCTTTTGGAGGTAACAAAGGGGGTCTCTAACCAGTGTTTCATCATGAAAGTGTGCTCTTAGTGCCTTTAAACAGTTAAAATGTTCCAATATAACTCTCAGACCATAGTTTTCTCTCTTACTTTTGTCCCATGCTTCATTTAATAAAATSCTCTGCAAGAGAACAGAGGAAGAAAAAAAAAGAAAAATAGAAAACAGCAAACCCTTTCAAAACCATGTGAAATTACTTCTGAATCAGATGCAAATTCAGTCCCATTGCTCACGAATCGCTGTGTGCAGCCCTTCTGTGCTGGGTCCCGAGGCAAGGGCAGAAGTGCTATCTCTACAGCACCACGGAGCTTTATGAGAGCAAGCCTGTGAGGGAAGCACCTGCCACCATCCCAAGCTCAGCCTCCAGCGGCACAGCTCACTGGGGAAGTGCCTGCTGGTAAWGCCATGTGTGTCAGTACCCTAAAGGAATCGGAGCCTGGAGGATAAAGCTGGGTTTGGAGGGGGTTTTGAGAGGAGGTTTAAGGGCTGTGCAATTACCACACAAACACAGACCCAGGGGCTGGSAGGAACTCTGGGAGCTCATGGATAYGAGCYGTGCCCTTCCCAGCAGCGTTTATGCCAACACCAACAGGTACAGATAACACTCCTCCTGCCCATGGGGCACTGCTGCTTCTTCACTGACCTCAGGAGCAGTGCCACAGCACCAGGACTGCCAAGCTCAGCAGCTCCAGCTTTTAGCTGCAAATGGTACCTCCAGACTCCATCGTTTGCTCTTGGCAAAGGCCAGCCAAATTTACAACCTTCTGCTGCTACAGCCAGGGCTGCTGTGCCTGTGGTTGAGCCAGCTTTCATGTACTGCCAGAGGCTTCCCCTGCAAAAGCTCTTCAGCACTTTTAGGGATGTGGCTGTGTGACTGTGGCAGCAGCAATGCACTGCATGTGTCTTCATCATGCAGCAGAATTATTTTCACCTCCCCCTGTAATCCAGGTCACATTACCCAAGAATAAGCCATTTTTTGACTTCTCCTTTCTGGACCATGCTTATGGGAGATCCCCTGGGATAATCTCAGGTAGAAAGAGCATCTCAGCTGAACAGATTTGGCTGGCTGTGAATCAAATGGATTATACAGGCATAAAGATCTCAAGAAAAGAGACCTGCTAGCTCCTTTTTGGCCATCACTTTCAGCTGAGTCTCTGTTTCTGGTGAATATATTATTACAGTGATAKTAACCTGTATAATTTCCTTTTGTCCTATCAACATCCAGGAATTACTGTAGATAAGGTCCTTCCAGGTAAACATGATGTATTCCATGTTAACCATTAAAAAGTATTCTTGCTTAGAAAACAACAACAACAACAAAAATCCAGGTTAATGTTTTGAACTGTGTGTTGATGTGAGTGACAGGAGAAAAGACAGATTTGTGATAGAACAGCCCTAAAATGGGCTGTTACAAAAGACAGCATAAATCTGTTCCCATCTGTCCATGGCACTGTTTTAGACTCATATTTTTAAAGACACCTGATGCAGTGAGGTGTCCAAAGCCAGAATGCTTTGTCAGACTTTAATGTGGGATAAAAAGCATCATTGCATRGCCCACATCTGAAATGTTAATGCTGCTTTTATGGTTTGGGTGTTTTTTGTTTTGTATTTTTTAAAAAGAAAAATTAGCTGAATAAGACCAGTGTATTTACTTTCTGCTCTCCCARTCAGCTACAGTTCTGGAAGCAATATTCCAGTGTATTTGCTCCCATTTCAGAGTCTTCAGTGTAAGTCAATATGTCTACCTCAGGCCTGGCACTTACATAGATGGGCTAACAGGCTGTTCCTCTCCTCGGTTCCCTGGAGAAGTTTCATCTCTTTAGGAACAACTTAAAAACCAGGTTCCTACTTGAAACGAGCAAGGAACAATGAAGACTCTTCATTTGACTTCTCCAGCCTTAGACAGGGCAACAGTGATCCTAAGCTGTGTGTGGAGATTCTGAAAAACACATCAGACTATGTAATGCTCTAGAAAAATGCAAAGGAACCCYACTCTTTGGACAGACTTCAAACCTTCTTTCAGGTTTAGGATGTGCCATCAAYGGACCATTTTGCAGGGAAAGAGATGAAACAGAGGATGGGGCCCAGATGTTCCTTCCAGAAGTGCAGCACTTGAGCAACACAAAACCAGCACTGCTGATGCCTTTCCTTGCTGCTGTTACTGAACTATGAGAGAGATGTACCTAAGGGGTGCCCTAGCTGGCAGTTCTTCTGCAAACTGAACGGGCCCAGCTTCAGCTAGTTATAAAGGTTCCATCTACATTGTTTTTCAGAGGAAAATTGAGTTTCCTGAAGGAAACCTTTGACTTGGAAAATATAATACTTGTTTTGAAGGCAGAATGGGGTGTGATATTCTATTATTCCACTGCCCTCCCAATGCCTCTGCTCTATTTCCTTCAAAAAATGTGTAGGCTTGAGTCAAAGAAGGAACCCATCAAAGAAGGGACCTATGTTTTAAATTGAAGAATAAATATTTTCTGAAGGAATAAAGAAATTCTTACAAGTTTAATTCATTTTATATGAATTTATATGGCTAAAAACTATCCCCTACCCCAAACTAAGACAGCTATGAACATGTGCAGTAGTACATTCAAGAAACGCATTATCAACCTAATAAAAATATTTACTTGCATTGACTTTGATTCAATTAGAGATGGATTCTAATTATCCAGCAGAAATTAACTAGCTTGCCTTATTAGACACTAAACACAATAAATTCAATCATTCATTCARTCAACTTGAATAACTCACAGGGGGAAATTGTGTGACGATCCAGACACCCTGTCAGGCGTGGTAAGTGCTGCAGTCTGCTTCAGCCTTGCAGGATTGAGCCTTTTGAGTGCTCCCCTCTCCGGGTTTGCTTTGTAGCTCCCAGCCCTTGAAGGGATCACRGAGACGTGAAGGGATAATGAAGTCTCTCTCTATACAATTATAATGGATTGCTAGAAGTATCAGAGTTGCTGTAAATAAATCATTATATCAGGCTCATTTAGCCTGACTCCTACTCACATGACTTGTAATACAATCCTGTCTCTGAAAGTCAGCCATTCTGTTGCAATTAGATTTATCACTAATCAAAAATGGAAGCTATCCTGCCARCTTTCAATTGCACTTGGAAATGGCATGTTGGGCTCCAGTCTCAATGCTTAATATATTCCTTTATTCAAATTWWAWAAAAAACCCCACCAATCTGCAAATATCTAGATGCCCTGACTATTAATTAAAACTTACAATGGCTGTCTGGTGAGCTGCAGCGCCCACATTAACCCAGACATCGCAGCAGTAAAAAAGCTCCTTTCACCTCCCGTCTCCTGGCAAYGCACCTTCCACCTTCCACCTTCCTCAGAAACTCAGATTTTGCATCTGAGTTGCGATTGCATCGCTGTAAGATGCAATTGTCCTTTTTCACAGAGCTTGACATGGGGTGGCCAGTCTTGCAGGGACTGTGCAGCCAGACTTGCACCAATTGTACCTGGGGCAGAGCTCCCCTGYGACAGGACTTTGTGCTCCAGAGCCACAGGACACCTGGTCCTGGCTGAAGATTGTCTTAAAAGGTATCTCTCTTGCCTGCCTTGCCACCTTGTTTGCAGCCCCAGACTGATGACTGGCTTCCCACCAAGTGGTGCTTGTCACTGACCTGCTCRGTTTCGTCGCCTTTGGGTCTCAAATCACTTGTATGGAAAGAGAGAGAGGGATTTTGTATCCTGGAAGGTCTCAGGTCATTCGAATTCAGGACCAAATGCTCAGGCAGAGGTGAGCACAATCTCTATCCCCCCACTGCCAAGTACATACACAAAATCCCAGCTTAGTAAATTCATCTTCCGCCAATATGTACTTGGCCAGGACACCAAACAACATGTGTGGGTGGATGTAAATAAAATCTCTTCATCATTGCAATCTAGCCATCTCTTGGCAGCCATGGCAACTGAATAACAGAACTCAGGTTCTGTCATCAGTGATACAGCACAAAAGTTTATATAACACGGGGTGTGTTTACCCCAAGTTTCAAACAAGGAAGACAAAGGGTAATATTAGAGCTACAGTAGGAACCAGGTGTGTGGGGGAGGAGATATGTGGATATGACCAGATTATATTTTGTAGTTTGATCCCTTTACTATGTCATAAATAGATTTAGGTGTCAAAATACTGTTTGAAATTTTTCCTCAGTGAAATTCATTTCAGTGAGCAGCATTCTGTAATCTGTGTACAGTGAGCAGCATTCTGTGACTCTGTACACAGAGCCTCCTAAGCTGCTTTGAAAATATGGAGGTATTTTTCCATCACCATGCAATCCCATGAAATATTGATATGGGTAAAAGTCACATGTAATTCTTGGTCCCTCAGGGATGAGTACAGAGAGGAAGAAACATATGCCTCGAGACAAGGAATTTGTGAGAGTAAGAAGTGCTGTGTGAAGCAGAAGTCCAATCTGTACAAGGCAGCAAAGCAACCACAGTTTCCATCCAAATATCTTCAGAGGTCTGCTCTTTAGGAAAGTAGAGTCTTACCTATTAGCTAGACACTGGTAAGGGGTAATATTAGAAAAAAAAAAWYYYTTTTTTTTTTCTCTTTCCCAAAATACAGTACATTACACAGAAAAGAATAATTTAAGCAAACATTCTCCATTTTCTGACTATAGTAGACATATATAATAGTGAATATAAACTAGAAATACTATTGTAATTGCAAGTTGAAATTTTGTCAAGGATGGCATAATATTTTTACAATTTAATTTTGCTGCTTTGTTGCAACATGTTGCGTGGTGGAGTCCAGCTATTCATAGCTACAACTATTCAGTGTATGGAACTAATTAATGTAGTGATTAAGTGACATCATGCTGTAGATTTCAGTAAAGTATTCAGAGTATCCTAACCTTTGTACTTACCTGTAGTAGTGTAGCCCAAAAAATCTTCTCTGAGCAAAACCATGGAGGGTTTGGTGCTGCAGGGTGAGGACATGGCTCTGTTCCTTTTGATAAACCAGCCACAGACTGGGAAATACCTTGCTTCTGGTGAGAAAAGGTCTTTCCTGCTGAGTAAAACAGGAGTTTCCACGGTGCTCAGGAGCATCCTGTTAATTCCTTCTCCACTCTCTTGGTCTCAAGAGTAAAGTTTCAGTGTAGCTCTGGAGTCATAAGGATGAGGTGCAAGCTGATCGTGAGGAAAGGTGCTGCTACATGAAGAAATTAAAAAATGGCACTTTAGCCAGAGTACAAAAGTGAAGGAAACACTCAGCCCTCCAAAGCATGGCCAGGACTGCTCAAACACCTCGCACAAATCCATGATGCTGATTTCCAGAATAGTTCAGTGACTATCTCATGGGTAAAATCTCCTCTAAAATCTGATGGCAAAGGCAAATCTTTTGGATCTATAAGACCTTACTCCCTACTGTGTCATAGTCGTTTACACCTCCCTGACATCACTATTACAGCCATAAACCAGATTCATCATCTTTGTATGAAAACAAATAACGTACATTAGAACTGAGGAATTAAACAGAGCAATGTTTCAACAAAAAACTGCTCCAATCCATCAGAAGAAGCAGGAAATAATTTCATTTTATTTTAGAAAACATTTTTTTTAAATAGAAAACAAACATTTAAAAAACTCATAACAATTTGAGTAAATGTGAAGGGAGCTCTTTAGTCAGCACTCAGAAAATGAAAAAATGGGTGGTTTAAGTTACAGAACMTACAAAATTGTCTTCCTTGAAGTTACCAAAGCTAGCAGAGGATCTGATTATAAAAYGGATAATTTAGAAGACTAAGAAAATGTGGTAGAATGAAAAGCAGGGACAAAAGYTATATTAAAGCAATTATTGCTCAACTTGTTGCTGTGCAATGTAATAATATGTGGCAAACTTTACCTACAGTTTTGTGAATTTAGCAAAAGCAAGAGGAGGTAATTCTGAAATATTCAGATCAAATGGATACATCACAGACTTGGATATTTGATCAGGGCATTGCTTTAAACCCAGCAATAGTGCTGTGGGTTCAGGTTGAAGAATGGTTTCAACATTGAGTGTGAGACAAAAGGCTGGATGCAGACCCCATGCCTTGTGCCCAGCCTGTTCTACAACAGTGGGTGTTCTACCACGTCTGGTAAATGACAACTCTGCACATCATCCATCCTGACTGCAGGCTGGAGGCTGCACAGCCACCCCTGTCGGGCTCAGGGCCTGGTGCTGGCCATGTTCTAATGACAGACATGCAGGAMAACTGTGCTAAAAGCCATTCAGGGTAAGAGTGACCGAGTCTGACTTGTAACCAGCTGTTGGACGCTGGCTACCTCTGTAGTCAATGGAGTAAGCCATAGACTGGGAGTGYCTGTGACATATACTGACTGGATTGTGACATCCTTCCTCTCATCCACTGAGTTCTTACCTCCGCCACTCGCAAAAGGTCTGTCAGCCTTGTCTGCTACCCCTCTAGGTCATTCATTGCTCTTACCATGAAGGAGGTCTAAACAGCCATCACCTCAGTCTGGCTCAGGTGCCATAGGAAGTGGTCTGGTTATAGTCCATATCCGTGCTGCTAAAATGGAATAGGGTCAGGTACTCTGCTGCTGAACCTCAAGCCCAAGGGTGGAGCATGTCCACAGTGCCTTGCACAAGACCCTATAGAGCAGCCTGGTCTTGGAGAGAGTTGGCTGAGACAAATTGTCAKATGAGCCATTTGGATGATCAAGGATGTTTGACCTTGTTCCCTGGTCAAACAGACCCACACAATCTAATCAGTTATGCAACACAGACCACAGGCTGACATAATATTCCCTGTAGGAAAAAGTGGAAAAAGCCACATCTACCTGGGAAGGTCAAAGTCTGCATTCTAAACATTAACTTATGATACAGCTTACAGTATTTATTAACACYTCTATAAATATTGAGAGATCCTCACACAATCAAGATCGTTCCAGTAGCACTTACATTATGTAAGGCACCTCTCAAGCATTACAGAAAAGCATGACCTTGCCTTGTAGACTYCTACATTTTGTACTAATGGACTGACACTTTTTAAAATTCCACCTGCTCCCCTTTTACAGGAGTCTGTGTTTGCTGTACTGCAAAAGAGCTAATGAATGCATTCTTATARCTAATTCTGAGCTGAAAGGATGAACCAGATGACTCAGAGGCTGTGGTTGCTGCAATTTTGTCAAGCTCATCAATGGCAACATCTGCTTCTTGAGTGAGTGAGGTCGGAAATGGTTCCTTTCCTTTTTTAGCTATCAGAATTATTTAAAAGAGGAGGTGAAGCAGAAATTTGGCTCCGTGGTGTCACAGCTGAAATGTTACTGGCACTTGGATTACTTTGTCTTAAGCTTGTTCGTGTCTTTATGCTGGACATCAGTGAAGACAAGCCTTTAGCAGGCCACTGTGGGTATATATGGAGGGAAACAGTGACAGTTCCCACTAGCATTTTCCATCTGATGAATCTTCATCCAGCACAGAAGTGGCCTATCTCCTAGCTTGAGGAATAGGAAAATTCTCCTGCAGTTTTAACTGTGAATTGACACAGATGTCACATCCCTTTCTCAAACCATTTCCACTTCTACCTGCTTTGGAGTGAGGATGCAGAAGCTGACGCTGTCAGACTTGAAAGTAGCATTGCACAGGGTCTCCTTTGGACAGAGAACTTCTTTCTTAGGAATGAAAATGTTGATGCAAACAGTTCCAGTGTGACTACTCAAGGGGTAGCTAACCTGTGTGAGAAAGGAATTCCTAATTCAGCCACGTACTGAAAGCAAACAGGTAAACAGGGGTCCTTCCCCAGAAGTGTTCTGACCGCTCTGCCCAAGGACACTTGAACTCTTCAAGGTCTGTGTGGAAAGCAGTGATACATCAAACACTAAGGAAAGGTCCCTTCATCTGCTCTTGTCTGTTTACACTGACTACAGGAGCCACACTGAGAGAAACAAGTACTAGTAAGTGGTTGAGAGGTAGAAGAGTTTGTCTGGGAGAGCTGAGGAAGGAGAGGCACACTTAAATAATAAAAAAACCTTCCACTTTACTGAAATCGAATCTTAGCACGTTGTGCGTCAGGAGGGAGGAGAGATAAGCTGGTATTGGAGGCAAGAGCATGAGATGCAGAGCTCTAGCAGATATGCAAAATAATTTTGTGCCTAGTTAGGCAGCCCCAGGGTGRCTTTYGTCAYACATACATGGACCAACCCCCAAATYGTGAGGCAGGATTTCTATTCTTKGCACCTTTCAAATTYATSCAGAATCCCCACTCTCACCCCAGTGCCACAAGAATGTCAGAATCTGTTCTAGGTAGGAGACATTAAGAGTAAAGCTGACAGAATGGGCTCTAAACCTTATTTACCCTTTACTCACCCATGCTGAAGCAGTGCCACACAGTGAGATTAGACACATTCCTCCTGATACTGGCTGTAATGAGAAACAAGAAGTAATGAGGTGATTTATTATCCCCTGTCTCTCCCGAAGACCTCAACATGCTGGCTCTGTCCTGCACTCTTCAGCAGCTGATTTCAGAGGGACAGAACTCTTCTCACTCTTGTGCTGCAGCAAAATATCCTGCCAGTTGCCCAACACAAAGAAATGAGGARACGAGGCAAGTCGCCAGGTTCTCAGAACTTTCCCTCATAAAAGCAATATGTGTGCTTATTGTTCTTCCAGATTACAAAAATTGGAAAGGAGAAGAGAGAAYAGTAAATCCCGCAGTGTATTTTATGGAATGGAAAGCACAGCATGGCTGCTGCAGTGAGGTTCGTTTAGCCCATAAACGTGTCATGGTTTGATGGAGAGTGCCAGAGTCACTCAAATGAGTCAAGATTCCCCAAGAGGACTTTCTACTGAGTTCAGCATGATTTACCAAATTTGATGGAGAATGAAGAACTGTGGGCTGGCTYCAGCAGCTAACTACCCCCTGGCTTCAGACATTCCCTCTCTGCAAAACTATCAGTCTTCTGCACTCCCAGCTGCTCCAAAGTCTTGGAGTCAGAGCCTTGTTGTTCCAAATATTGTATAACCAGAAATGAGGAAATAGACCTCATCCTGAAAGATATCGTGAGGCAATCTTCAGATCTTTCCTATACTTTAAACAATGTTCCTGCATGGAATCTGAGGAARGGATGAGATATTAAATCTAGAATTTAGAACTTGTTCAGGATAGATTAGATTCTTAGGCTTTCATGCTAGAATGCTTTTTTCACCCTTGATGTTCTTGATTTCTTTGAGGGTCCTGGTGAAATAAAGGGGTAATGGATCCAAATCATGCTGCTGAAAAGCAGGCACCAGCATACCTGGTGATATTGCTGGGGTATGTGGCAGGGTATCCAGGCTGATCTGGCTGGATAGGCAACTCTCCAAAAGTGGAGKTGGCACAACCATGGTATACTGAGAAGTTTAATTAATGTTTATTTTGTCTCACACTGTGTAGAGCAACCAAAGTAGGATGAACAACTCAGGCTGCTTCCAACCTACGATTGCTAGGATCCAACTCCTTATATGACTGATGGCAAAACAAAAGGTCATGATCACTCAGGCTACTCTCTCATTTATCAGCCTGGTCCAGTGGCTGCTTGAAGTCACCAAAATTGTCTGCTGTGTTCACTGGATTAGTCTTTATAAGCCCTACAGGATCTGATAATACAGAAAGTGGTCCACAGTATCTCACCTAAAGAGGYACCGCTAATGTCACAGCAGATTATAATCACAAACTGTGCTGATAGGGYTGATGGACTTCATAATTTAAAATAAAAGTTCTGTATCATAAATCTGGGAATCTAAACAATTTTTCATGTACTGATTAAGTTACAATGAAAAGAAGCAGAGGCAACAAGCTTGAATTTCAAAATACCTCATTAAAAAAAACCCCAACACAACAGGTCTCTTAGTACRGAAGATTATTCTGGGAGACATCCTAAAAATGAAACTGGCATTCTTTTTGCCTCACCTACAGTGTTTATGTCATGCTGGTTTACAACACAAAAAAAAAACAGTGTTTAAGTAAAAGCTAGCTTAGGATACTTCTCTTAGTACTGTGGGCAATTTTTTTCTATTCTCTTAGGGCTGGTTTTTTTCCCTCGGAAACTCTCTCAGTCTYAGGCTGGATGAGGGTCTGAGCAATCTGGTTTAGTTGAGGATGTCCCTGCTCATTGCAGAGGGAATGGACAAGACCACAGCCAGAGGTCCCTTCCAACCCACACAATTCTATGGCTCGGTGACTGTATGGGGCCAACAGGTTCAATCTGACCCCTGATGTTGTTTCTTTCTTGGTAGCAAGGATATGAAGGAGAAACCACAAACTCCCTGGTTATGGCTTCCGTAACCCAGCCACACAGCTCAGCTKTTTGGGGTCTACTTCGACAGACTGGGTGTAAGACACACCTGAAATGTGCCACAGGGGCTTGGGAGGACAATCTGGAGCCACCACTGAGCAGACTTGGTCAGAGTGTCCAGTCCAGCACGTGTCCTGGCTCWGTCCCAGCAGAGCTGTGGCTGCATTAGGCTGGTGCTGTGCCCAGAGTAATTAAATCTGCCTCTGAAGAAGAATAAGGAGCTTGGGCCAACGACAGGGCAATGTAATTATACCTCTTCTGGAGCTAATTCAGGGACCACAGCATTAGGCTGAATTGTGTGGCCTAGATATTTCAGAAGTTACTAATTTTGAATTATCTTTGATAAGAGCTCACAAGGGAGAGATTTAGTGCTGCAGTTGTAAGTTCCATCCATCTCTCCCTCCTGCTTCTATTAGCAATGCTTCCTGTGCTGCTTTCCCTTCCAATCCCAAAACCTACAGTGCAACCACATGTGCCTTACAAACCCTCCAAGCTCCAGCCTCCTTCAGGAGGGCATCTGACACAGCTTCCCATTTCAACCTYGGAAAAGAGCTTACTCCAGCTGTTTTCAGGATTACAGAATGGGCAGGTGCAACATTAAAAGAATGAAAATGACTGGGTCAAGCACAAAGGAATCAGCTTAGGTTAATGATATTGGAAGGTCATTATTAATTTTTGCTGCCTTTTCAGAAGGTTTTTTTTTTTTTTTCCAAAGCAGCTGAGATATGTTCCTGCGATAAGCACAGCGTAAATGTTCACCAGACAGACAYTGTACCTTCACCTTATTGCGTGTGACTGAAACTGCAAACAGCTCAGATCAATCTCAGAGATATTAAATTAGAACTGAATCTCACTCCATCTCCCGCACAAAATGAGCTGAGCTAAATCTGAGATAATGCCCATATCAAGAGACATTACAAACCATATTCTATTGGGTGAAGATTTATTTTTAGTTTTTCCACAGAATATTTCTGGTTATATGAACAATGGGAAAGAAGAGAAATTCTCAGCATTAGAAATGCATTGAATCTGTACATGCATTATGTAGCAGCTAGGGGTTCTGTCTTTAAGACAGGACCGAATAATGATTCTTGCATAATGTAACTATATGACAACTAAAAAGCCCCGGGTTGAAATGGGTAGCAGAGAGAATGTTACAGAATCACAATAACAAGGTCGTTTGAAAATGAGGGCAAGGAAATAAGCAACTAAAAGAAAGGAAATTAGATATAATGAAAAGAAAGGAAACTTTCATTAGGGGGTAGGTACAGAGCAAGGAATCAGTTGGATTCCTAGACTAAATTGGCACATACAGSCTATTTTCTATCTCTGCAGGTTTCAAAAGGCTTCTCCCATTCCCCACATTGTTCCTGCAGTTCTTAGGGTTATCAAATGACCTTGAGTCATAAGCCCTGAGATGAGCATCATTGTCATCATCATCACAATGAAACTGGTTTAGGCCATCTCAATTAGTTTAGTGACAATGTTCTGGCTACCCCTGTGATGATAAATAGAGCAGCTGTCCTAGGGCTTATTGCTACAAGATTTCTGGCATGTTTTTGTCTTTTTGTTCTACTATTTTCCCAGATATTTTCTGGACACATGGGGAACAACCAGGATGACGGACAGCTTGTGCATACCTTTCTGACAAGGGAGGGGAAAGGTTTGCTATGTGGAGATAAATTATACTGTGCCACTCGGCCTCGGGACCTGAGTGTGCTCCTTGGTCTGTTTTACTTGGTAGTCCAAAATGAAACCTTTGAGAATCATAGAGGTCAAATAAGGCACCGGAAGACAGGAACAAACAGAAATCTTAGTTATTCTTCTCAAATAGGGAAAAGATCAGTCAGCATCAGTTCCTATAAAAAAATAAGAATAATTGACTGCACTATGAAGGGTAGCAAGAAGATAAATAATAGTCCACAGGGATTYACCACAATCAAACTGCATTAAACCAATTTAGCTTCTGTCTATACCAAGATCTTACAGTTACAGCTGAAACAATGTATTTAACATATTTTTTTCTGAAYGTCATCTCATATAAATTTTTCATTAAAATATCTACACACAACTATCCATCCTACATTTGACTGTCCATTAGCAGAAAATGCTCAATAACTGCATTCTTAAGGAGCATCTTCTGGTTTATTTTCATTCCAACGGAAAGCAGGTTAAGCACTTTAAAACTGCTCTGTGATATAAAATAAAACATGGTATAAATCAACCACTTCAAATGCATTCTTGTAACAACCGAAATATTAATTTACATGTATACTGCTGGGCATCATAAASTGAAACATAGCTTCCATTAAAAAATGGGAGGCTTCAGATCAGGTTTTACATGCAGAGGAATRGCTTCCAAGCAAGTTTTGTTCCACTTTTTGTAAGAACTCTGGTGAAGCTCTCTGTTTAGTTCTGGGTATCAGAAAGATAAACTGGAGGCAGTCTAGAAGAAAATTATATTGAAAGTATGATCTTTTGGGAAAAATTAAAGGACTTGAGATTGATTAACTTAAAAACTCACTGGGGACATGACAATGAACCACATTTAGAGAGAAGAGAATAATCTGTTTCTTCTTCCCATAATGGATAGCACAAACAAGAACAGCAGGAAAAGTCTTCTAAATCTATGTGTAGGGAAGCACTAGCACAGATTGCCTATGGAGATTTGGCAGTCTCTGTTAAAGAGGATCAGTARTAATTAGAGAAGCAGGAAGTATAAATGACCCTTCCTTAGGTCATGTGGGCAGACTGAGGCAGCTTCTGAATGTTCCTCCCGATCCAGTTTTTCTATGACTCTGTGCTCGCTTCTCCTGACTCCATGGAATGTTACTTTTCACAAATGTTTTTGTTTCAAGCAGGGGAGAGCAGAATGGGTTTTGTCACAGAACAGCTTAGGATGTTTCCTGGGTTACAGTCTGAAGCTGTTAAGGTAAAAATGTCCCTAGGAATCCATTTTGCACATTTGACTTCTGTGGAGGTCCCACTCCTCTTGCCACTGCTACAGGGTGGAGGTGGTGTTTYCCCCCTCTCCAGACCACGTTTTCAAAGTGGTGTGATCAGCTGAGAGAGATCATGGAAACGCAGCTCACATGCAGAAATAGAATTTTACGTGCCTTAGAAAATGTGTTGCATGTTTATTTGGGCATTTGAGGAAGTGCTGAGAAGATTGTGGTGAAGACTGGAACCTGCATATGCTGTGCTCAACCTGACGTACTTCTGTCAAGTGCCTTCAATAGAAGAACATAAGGACATCAGAGAGTGAAAAAAGGAACTGTGGAGGTAACTGTGATCACCAGTGGCATATCCACAGGGCAAATAGAACAAGCACCTGACCACTGACTGCAATCCTTGTCCTTACTGGATACCATCTGGATTCATCTAGCACTAAAAGGCTATTAAATACACTATCTTTATGGAAATAAAACAGTGAATATGCAAGCTACAAGGGGGAAATATGGGTCACTGTGGATCTGCATGGTTCCACCTCCCTCCCTAATATGGTACTAAAAGGATGACATTTCTGAAGTCAGGACATGGGCAAGGGGATGTGGGCTTGAGCAGATGAATRRAAACTCAGAGCACTTTGCCTCTTGMRAAATGAAGGCCAGACTTCTCACCCATCAGAGGACAGCTGCTCTTCAGGAAAAACACAACATTTAGCACTGAGAGAAACACAATGGTCTAAGCACTGCTGTATTATTGCGTTGATGACTAGATTTGCAGTGACATTTAAAAAATGAGCACTGGCTTTTTAGTGCTCCGCAAACTCCAAACCTGATCCTTTAAAGCCTCCATGCGTGGAATTCACATTGACTGGTGTATACAGAGGACTAGCCAGGTCAGGCCCTGAATATTAAATAATCACTTGTCATTCCTGATGGTGCTGCTTAGAGCTGGTGTCATACTGTCTCTTTTAGGCAGAAACCGTTCAAAACCTTTTCATACTCTGGGTTTTACTCAACTGAGAAGACTAATATTTATAAAGCAATTCTTCCAGAAAGGAAACCCTYGCTCTTTTTCACCCCTCAAGAAAGCCCCCAAATCTGAAACAGGTCTAACACTKGCAAAATCTACCAACAAAGTAATCACTGAAACAAATAGCCAGTGTTAAAAAGAATATGAGGCCATTCCAGAACAATTTCTTTTTAGGCAGTCTAGWCAGTGTGGCGGCAATAACATGAAGAATTTAGCTTTCCCAAGCTACAGCTTCTTTGTTTTTTTTTTTTTTTTCTTAAGCAGCCGAAAAGCTCTATAGGCAAGGAGACCATACAGCCAAGTTTTATTTTGTCAGTGCTGTTAATTTTTTATACACAGTGAAATAAATTGTAAAGGTGTAGGTGTTAGTGGAGCCTGAATATAATGAACTGGAGAGGTGGGGAAACTTTGTCTCCTGGCCTCCAGAACTCTGCAATTCAACTCTCTGTGATCCACACATTGAAGTCCGACTGAAACCAACTTCTGCTGAAGGCAAGGATTRAATTGTCCATAGGGGAGGTTAACTCCAGAAACTGTAGTGGTCTGAATAGTTTATTCGCACCTCAGGGAAAATACATTGAGACCTGTAGCTGTGGCATGACTCAATGGCGTACAGTGAGTGAGGGTCTGGAAATTCCTCCAGCCCATGAAAACAGAGCATGTCCCTCAATTATCTGGAAAACAGATGCGGTGGTTTTCCATCAGGCAAAGTTTTGCTTCTGTAAACCAGAACAAATAAAAATGGAAATGCAGGGATAAGAATGAATGCTGATTTCTAGAAAACTGGGGGACTGCAAATATAATTGACTGAAAGGTTACATGTAGAAGCAACACATCTTTTATGTAGTGGCTGATATACCTTTAAATTGATCTTCTTTTATTTTATTTTTTTTTAAACTAGACCACATCACATGTAAACAGTCCACAGGGTAARTTCTTGTTAGTTGGATACTTGATTACTATAAGATGAATAGTCAATGAGTAGGARCACTACAGGACCAGACATCATTACATGAATGGCAGATGGCCTGAGCAGCCTTGCAAACTTTATGAAAGTTGTTTTCCATCTGAATGAAAATGAAGAGAAAATGTAATGAAATGAGGTTGCTCTTTCACAATCCATGGGTTGGATCCAGCTCTTGCTGAAGTTGATGATGATTTTATTCCTGGTATAGCGGCCACCTGCTGTAAATGGTTAGCTGAATTTCAATTTCAGCYGTATTTTAGGGAAGAATCTGGGAAGAATGTGGCTCAAGGCTTTCTTTAGAGAAAGACATCCTGTCTAATTTCCCAGCCTTACAAAAAAGACAGTTAATTCATATTTCTGGAGTTTTATTTCCTTCAGGGTAATAATATATCTCGTACTATGTGCTTGTTCAGCACATTATTACCCTAACTTGGCTGGTGTCCCTGGGCAGTGCCCTCTGATAGATGGCATTAGTAATGTTAATGATGAGAGAGAAATGGCATTAGTGACCTGTTCCTGGGAGAGCCTGGAGGTGCTGGAGGGCACCAGTACTGTCTGTCCTCTGGGTCAGGATTGAGGCCACTGAGGAGGATAAACCTGCCATGTGCTGTGCATGGAGCACAAGTCAAGAGAGTTTTAGGCTGAGTCCATTACAAGTACCACATTTATTTGTGGTGCAGCAACAGTGGCATTAGCAGTTGCAATAAAAGCAGTCACAGCTGTAGTAGTAGTTCTAATAACAAATTTTTATAACAAATTATTATAACAAATTAATTGTCTGCCCTTTTTCTAGGGMGTTGTTATCACTTGGAGGTAGCAAAAGGAGGTCTCTGGGGAGTATAGGRTCTTCTAGCTCCACCACTCTAATTACCCCTATTCCTGCTCTTATTAATCTGTGTGGTTATTTCATTAATCTGTTTCCTACAGTTGGAGTTAATGTTTAAGGTAGTTTTTCTGTTGTGTACTTTCCCTGGCTGGGACTCCTCCAGTTTCTGAAGCATTACCTCAAAGTAGCTTTTGCAGTGGCTTTGAGAATACCTCCACTGAGATATGCATAATATGTTATTTACCAAGAAATTCCTAAAGAAAAAGCTTGCCCTTTAAAATAAACTCTACTAGACCTACGCAAATAGATTTAGAAACATTAGAGCCAGAGCATTTTTATCTACATGAAAAGATTCTTTTTTYCTTTTAACAACCAACAGCTGTGCTTCATGGATAAGACCCAGCAGAAGAAAACATGTTCATAGACGTTACAGCTACTTTAGAAGGCTATTGCAAATACCTAGCTTTGCCACTTTCTACTCAGTGTTTTGGAACTTCAAAATAAAGGTATTTATTTTCTAAGTATCCTCTAAACTGTGAAACATACCCTTCAGGATCTCCTCCATGATTTTCTGTGCAGAGGCAAGGCGAACAAACACAAGGATACTCTAAACCAGACGCTTTTTCATTTGTATGAATGTGGGTCTGATGATCAATATAGAGTGCCCTCTTACCTGAAACTCAAAGACTTTGGTGGTCTGAGCTCTTTTGCTCAACACATTTGCTTTCCCGAAGGCAGTATGGAATTTCACATAGGCTCTGTTCAGGAAGGAGAATGATTGCACTGTAGACATTTAAGCTTTGTGTATACTTTGGAAGATGGTAACCATGGCAGCCATCACATCCAAACATATCAATGTTCACTTCATTCCCTGATGTCGGATCCCAAGAGGATTCTGACAAGGAGCCCAACAAGAACCAGTCATAGTTTCATTCTCAAGGAAGCTGGACACATTACAAATACTGGCACCGAAATCAGCATTGATTTCACTGCCTGGTGGCACTGGGGTGAGACAAAARCATATCACAGCTGACCRGGGACACAGTTCACCTTAGGAAAAGMCACTTTAAGTCCACTTTTGCAGGGCTGCTTGCAGCTTGGTTGCCTTGCAGTTGCATACCATGCCGTGGGAATGGTACTGCCAACTGTTCGGTGGATTAAAGAGGCACTTATGCTGTCCATGCACCCATTCTTTTCTCCAAACTCTGTTATCTCCCATTCATTAATGYCACCGCTCAGGCCCTGCCTTTGCTCCTCAGAAAAGGCTTTAGCCAACCTGGTCTTTTTTTGGCATCTACGCAGCTGACTCTTTGATCAAACTTCACATCAAAAAAACCCTCTGAGAGCATAACTTGGAGCTTATCATRGYRGCATGCTAGAAGCAGGGAATGTCCRAGGGACATGAAGCCATAAAAGCTGGTTGTGCTTTAGCATCATGCTATGCTGGAAATGGTGCTCACTGAACTATCGGTGGTATATTGTGCTTATTTGCGGTTGACTGCCTCATCAATTTTCATTTGGGAACTGAAATGGAATTTGGGGGTGGATATGGTATTAATTAGGAAGGAAACTGGCTGCAATATGCTTGGAGATAAAAATCTTTTCTGGTGGGAATCTGGTTTTGTATCATGTCCAAATTGTTAAAGATGCATTTAGCAGCAGAAGATATTTTTATGCAGTACTGTTAGCTCTCACTGGAGGACAAGTGAGTTAAACATGAAGATGATTGGATTAATGAGAAAACAAAATAGAAAAAAAAACTTTCTGGCTACAATAGCTTCTTAAGAATTTGGTTTTTATTGATAATGCCCCTAATTACCCGATGCATAGCTCCCATATCTGTGTCAGTAGTTAGGCAGTTCTCATCATCAAGCCACTTCACATTGTTCATTTGGCCACTCTGTCAGGAGCACGAGATCATTATAAAACATTCACAAAGCCATGCATAGCTACAACATCTGCCCTATAGCTCRTAAGTGCTAATGAAGCACATCTTCRATTCAAGCAGTATATAATGGTGTGCAGGTTTTRAAAGTTAGGTAAGAGTTTGACAGTAAATTCTCATTAAGGCTTTATGGCATTGATCAACCTCAGACACYAAAACAGAACTTCTTCAAGCTTTTCAGGAGTTTCTTTTCCTTCCCAATTTCAGAGCACAGCTTCCTGCAATTGAACTGGCTCTGCATGGGGTTTCTTGCTCTGCTGGGCTCTAAGTGTAAATCAGGGCAACACAACWATAGCAGCAAAGCCAGAAAAGAGAAGAAAAAAATTTGAAGGATGCCCACTGATTACAGTCAGATGTAAATCAATGAAAAACATCACAGGAAAAGAATCAGGGGAATCAGGGTGGAATGCTGTTTGGGAGAGGAAAAGACAAGTTAAAGGATATGCTAGGAGACTGAAATTCATCAGACGGCTTGTAAAACACTGGAAAGACTAGATTATAGGAAAGGAAAGCAAAAAGTGACTGAAGRGTGTGAAAAGGCTGAGTGGAAACTGTAGTGAGCAACTCTAGCAATCAACAGGAAAGTTGAAAGCTGACAGCWATCCAGGAATTTAAATTCAAGGAGTGAAAGACTAGAGCCAGGCTGACTGTCAACACGAAAACTGAAGTCTGGTCTCCCAAAGAAGGGAAATGAAGGATAGGGGTAGGAATTCAGGAAAAAGGAAGTCAAACTCACCCGAAGATAGAAAAATACTTTTTTTATTTCCAAAGACAAGGAAGGAATAGAGATAGACCTAACAGCAGAAGGCAGTAAGAGTGGGAGCCTGGCATCTCTGCATCAGCTTTGGGAGTGAGGCAGCAGGTGTCTTGAGATAAGGCTCAGCAAGACCCAGAAACACAAAAAGCAAGCAAGGAAGGAGGAGTCAAAAAAACCTCTGTGGGAAAGCTGACAAAAATCAGGGAGATGGRTACTACATCTCTGTAGTACCAGACAACTGTGAGAAAGAGACTGCAGCCCAGCAGAGGAGCTAATTTGGGATGTACCATCATAATGTGAGTCCAATTGCTTTGTGGGGAGTGTTGTGGAAAGGACAGTTTTGTATTTCTTTTACTAAACTGTATGCTCCAAAGCCCATCCAGGGCCTGAAAAACTGACTGTGGCTTGTGTCTGCTGACTTTAGGAGAAAGACATGTCTTAAGTAAAAGTTTTTACCTTTTATATTAAAAGTATATTTTTTGCATGACAAGTAATTTGGGAGAGAGAAAGCCAGTGATCAAAAAGGGGCAACGATTTCCCTGTACTGGTGGAAGAAATTCTGGAAGCTCAGAATCACAGCTATCCCTAAAGAGCTTCCCAAAGTGGAGCTATCTCTTACCCTGATGTGCTTGGCTTGGAGAGCTTGTTTTTAGCCACAACATTAAAATTAGATGTCAAAAAACTCAAGGTCAAGCTTTTGTTTTTATCAAAGTTTTGAATTATTAAAAACTTTAAGGACACACTTCAGAAAGGGTCCATGGTTGGAAAGSTAGTGGAAAATATTTAGCAGATCTGCAGAGCAGCTCTACTTATTTACACGGAAGACCTCTTCTGCACCAGAGCAATTTCAGTCCACAAAATGCTCAAAGATGCAGTGCCACCTTTTGGACAAACCGATGTCATGTTAGGTCAGGCATGAAGTTGAAAGAAGGAGAGAGAAATAACCGGTGACATTCAGACCCTGGTCAGAATTGGCTCTCCGAGAAATGATCAGTAGCAAATGGAGAAGATAATTGGAGGCAGTACTCAGAAATGGCTGTCAGCTTTTTCTGTAGGAAATGTATGCCTTTTTCTCCAAAT
>NW_026623295.1:411989-416679 GCF_030028575.1 Malurus melanocephalus | reverse complement strand
TTTATGATTTAAAAAAGAACATTCAAACAAATATGTATGCCATCATCTAGATCCRAGGGGACGGCTGCAGATTTAAAGGCTGACAGCACGGAATCTGTATGTAGCTCTTGTCTAGCAAAGGAATACTTTAAATGATATATCACTCATCTTCAGTGAACTGTAAAGTCTGTGTATTACCTGCACTGGCCAAAGCATCAACAAATAAGAAGGGAGCTAACCACACAGAAAGGCGAAATGATGAGTCTGGAAATCACWTAACCAGCCAGTGGTACCCTCCTGCTGTGCTGTACATCCTTTAGCTAATCTCTGTATATTAACTGTTTCCTTGAAAACACTAAAAGGATATTGTGCAAATGAAGTGGAAATATGAAAAAAATCTTAGTCTCTGCATCTTTCTGCAGTGTAAATCCTTTGGATCCTTGTACCCAGGCCAAATCTGACAATGAGGTCATATAATTTCCTTCATTTCTTCTCCCTGTACCCTAAGAGCAGCCGTGGGCATCTGAGCCCTTGCTAGGTAGCCTGTCCCAAAATTATATCCATGTGTAGGACAGTCTTTAGGATATCCTAGTGTTTTCCTGGAAATGCTGTAATGAGGTTTTGCAGTCTGAAGGAGGTCTATATTCTGCTACAGGCTTCTGCTGCTTTCCTGTCTAATACCCACCAAGGGGGTGGCAGGCTAAAGTTACCACAGCATGTTTTAAAATTTCTCTATTTTGTCACTGCTACCACCTTCTTCAGCCTCCACCTTATCTCCTAGGGACCAGACACAGAGTTCAGGTATCTGGGAACCCTTGTCATTCTGTGTGAAATTATTGGCAGGTATCTTGGTAGTCCTGGGACCCATCACCAATTTAATCTGACTCTCTCCTGTGTGCCAACACAGGGATTGTCATTAGACTCCTCTGCCTTCCTCCTTTTCCTCTCACCATCTCGGCTGATTGCAGCTGCAGATAGTTTTCTCCAGAAGGCTGAGTCCCAGAGCATGTGTGCATTGCTTTCTAGAAGTAAGAGGTTCTTTCAAGCGTGACACAAAGTCCTTGTCGCCAGTGGTATTCTCTGCAGTATTTCATATGTCTTTGGCAACAGGCATTATAAAGCATCCAGCCCATTACAATAATGGATTGAGTATGATTTAATCTACAACTAAAACAAAAATATAATGAAGAAAACACATTTCAACTGACAGAAACGCTTTGAGTTCAATCCCAAATGAGATATTTCAGTTTGGTTTCCCTCATGATTCAAAAAATAAAATGYAGCTAAAATTAGTCTAGAAATACCATTTGAAGTACACTACCTATATTATATACAACATACTTCATGCTTCCAAATTTTAAAATAATTTGATCAGTCCAGTATTAAAAAATAATATATTAGAATTGCATTTTACACACACACACACACACACACACACACACACACACACACAGCACACTCACACTCTTATTTGTTTTCATCTGTAAATATTTGTGCATTTTGTCAAAAATTCAAATATTGGCAGTCCAAAGCATGTTTTCCCTTAGTGAATAAATCATGCAAATGGCAAAATACGTCTCATTCTAATCACACCTTTATTTCAGGTATGCATTATAAAAAATGTGTTTGCTTTCAGTTAAGAATGGATCTAATACACAAAAGAAAACACAAAAGAAGTAAGGGCAGACCTCTCACAGAAAATTATACTATAAGTTTATATTRTACTCAAATTTAGTTCTACTTCAGTTTTTGTGCCGTGGGGGCACTTTCCAGCAAATGGAAAATCACTGCTTATGTTTTTTATGCTCTGTACTTGCCTGTCCTTGTGCYATTACCGCACTGTGCTGGTTGGCACTCCTGTTGGCTTTTTGCAAATACATGTTCTGTGGAGTGTCTGACAATATGAAAGACAGTTAAACCGAAGGAAAAGTGATAGTGTGTAATTCTGAACGCACTCTGCAGCTGCCACGTCTGTGATTCTGCAAGCRGAAAAGAGGTGACTGGGGAACACGTAGTGAAGGGCCTCACTCATCTCGTCTCTTACACCAGCAGGCACCATAAATTTCAGATGCAGTAGAATGGGATGTTAACCCATTGTTTGTCTTGTCACGGGCAACTAAATCTATTAATGGGAGCAAGGCTTCCTTAGCACTTTCCCCAGATAATCACATTTGGTAAAATCTAAAATTCTATAAAAGGAAAACATGAGGTTTTTAAAGAGGTGGACCAACAATCTACAGAGCTTTGGGAAAAAAATGCCCAAATCTCATTCATAAAGCAGTCTCCAGTAAATAAGATGGAGAAAATTAAGAGTTATCCCTATTAAAAATACAGACTGAAGTAGTTGCCATGCATAAGAATAAGGTGATGGGTTAAACCTGAGGTCATGCTGCAATTATTTTTCCTGAGGTACTAAGCATCTCCAAATCATCATCCAATATTCATGCCAATATGCTGCAATTAGAGACACGACTAAGTAGCAAAACACAGTCACTATTGAGGGAGSAAAAACTGCAGACACTTCAGCAGAGAACTTCTCTTCACAAGTGCAACAAGAAGGTCCTCTCATGAGTGCATCAATTTCGATTAGGATACCAAGTTTAAATTCTCAAGTACACAGGCAGATGTTGTTTTCTCTTGACAGGACTGATATCGTTAAAGCAAAACAAACCTTCTCCAGGACAAACATAGCTGAAATAAGCAGTTTTTGAGGTAGTGGATTGTCCTCTGTATTAGGAGCTGGATCAGTATATTACTTTCAAAGTATCACTGTAGTTACTCCATTACGTATATCCTGTGTAGCTACATGTGTTTGTGTCTTTTTATGATTATTGAAACACTGTGCTTTTCTATGATTATTGGTGAGCCACAAAAAACCTGTTGAGTCTGTCTTAAATGAATGTCATTAGAAATCAGATGATGCACCCACAGCTGACATGAAGTGACAGTGCATGCTAAGTCTGTAGAGTGCAGGTGGCCCACCCCCACTTCCCATGGAGATTTTCAGTATTTCAKTGTGGGTGACCTCATAAAAAAGAGCTGGTTGTTCTAAGAAGCACTTAATCTTTGTGTAAAAATGTGAAATTTCACACACTTTGAGGGGTTTGCACCCAATTACATTCTAACTGAATCAAACTTATTTTCTGAATTCAAGTCTGGTAGGAAATTTCCTTTGTTTACTGGTCTGTTTTTTTGGGAAGAGAGAATTTGTTGATTCAGCTATGCAACACATTTAGCAGGTTCTGTCTGCTGTGTCCTGGAGATAATGACACTCTGAAACATTACTGGAAAGTTGTGGTAAAACCCCTGGGACCAAACTCCCCAAATCTTCCTGCCTTGCCTGTGGCAATTTAGGCTGTTTGGATCTGCCAGGATACATCTCTTGAGCAGAAACCACAGCTCAGTGGACACAAGAAGTGGTACTGAGGAACAGAATGCTCACACTTTTACTTGCACAGCTCCTACAACATTGCTGTGTGTGTGGGTGCAGAAGGTTTGAGGTTCATTTACACCAGGAGCAGCCAGCAGAAAGCAACTGGTGCAGCTGGGCCAGTCACAGCCTGCTTTGGAGGGAGGCAGAAGGCAGATGTTCTGCTGATAGGGTGCTAAGTGCAACCTGTGTGTGTCCTTTCCCATTCCTAATTGTCAGCACCGGAGCAYCCATATTAATAATCTGCTGCCAACTGTTCATAAGAAAATCCATTGGAGTTGCCTTATATATTCATACCTGCTCTATGTGAGAAATATGGCATTAAGAAGCAAAAGAGAGGGAACAAAATGTGTGTGGGCCCATAACCCTGCCGTGCAAATGTGCTTTATAAAAGTACAGCTTATTTTATACCCTGTTCAWCAGCAGAAAGTTAAACACAAGATGGAGGAAGGATCTCCTCATCCAGATCTCTGTGTGATTTTGCAGTGTTTCTAGAGATCTTTTCAGGTGAAAAATACTCAAAAATAATGTTCACGTGGTATAAGGAAGCATTTGTGATGCAAAAGAGACTGTATTTTGACAATACCAATATTTTCTATAATTGGTAAAACCGCAAAAGTACGTACTTGACTGAACTCTTGAGTGGCAAGTATTTTACTTGTAGTAAACAAGATCATGAGAGAGGCATTCACAGGATGAGACCAAATCAGTGARCGAGCAGCAGATGGGGCTTGAGATTCAAAAATGAAGAGCATGGGCGACTTCATCTCCTAAATCTATTATTGATTAAACCATGAGCAGTCAAGGCTCTCATTTCACTCACATTTAGTGCAGCAGCTCTTGGCTGCCAAGCTCAGGGAGCCAGCAACCTAGCGGGAATTAGAAAAGAGCTGGATAACAAAGTATGTGCAGATAAAGTGCAATTATACCATTATTATTAATGTTAACTCAGACACTGCTGAGGACATTTGCACAGACACTAAAATCAGAAAAGAAAAAATCTATGGCAGTACTGGTGGCAGGGCATGTATGCAAGTGTCACAAATTCCTGGTACGGGATAACTGATCTCTTGAGTACTGCTATATATAACTTCTCCATTCACTCCTTCCTACTGCAGTTCTGTCTTTCTCATCCCTGCAGAGGCTGAGGCACATCTACAGAGGTCCAGGGTGCTCTGCTTCATCAGAAAATTATGCTTTGATTTTGTTTTTCTCCCTCAGCACCTAATCCAAAGCAACAGACTTTCTTTCCTGACATGCTGGCTTCTATTTTTTTTTTTT
>NW_026623295.1:392560-411945 GCF_030028575.1 Malurus melanocephalus | reverse complement strand
TTTTTTTTTTTTTTTTTTTTTTTTTTTTTTTTTTTTTTTTTTTTTTTTTTTGTTGTTGTTACAGGATTACTTTCTTTCTTCCAGCCTCTCTTTCAACAAAATCTGGACATTTTTTCTTGGGATCTTAACCCAGGGACAGTGTAATGACTGCTCGGTACTCTAAGACAAAGAGTGCTTAGGCTGTTAATAGAGTCTCAGTCTTTCCTACTTCCTATTCTACCATGTGAACAAGGAAATTTGACCCAACAAAGCCACTGRACATCCAAAGACAGTGCATAGGATTGAATTCTTACTGTTCTGTGTTCCTTCTTTCTGAATGATAAGGTTTCTGCTCACTTTGATTTCCCTGAGGGCAGTCAGTAAGCTTTTGAACTGCAAAATTCTACATCATGCTCATCCTGAAAATTTGCTGCCCTCTTACTTGCARATTGTGGGCTGAATCTGAGCTCTTCAGAGACAGCACTTCTGCTCTGCTCCTCTACCTAGCAGCGAGTGCAGAGCAGGCCTTGGGAAAGGTGTTGCACCATGACAGCCTCTGTCTAATTGCTGAAAAAAAAAAAGGCCTGGTTCCATCTTCTTTACTCTCCCCATCAAGCCTTATCCACATGGATAAGATTCTCTTTAGCCTTGTCTTCCCCAAAGGATTAACAGCCCCAGCCCTTTCAGCCTCTCCATGTCTCAAAATGCTCCACTGCTTAACCATCTTCATTGCCTCTTCATGGAGTCTCTCCAGCATGTCCATGTCTCCTCCTGAGGAGCTCAGCACTGGACACAGAACTCCAGCTATGGCATCACCAGGGCTGACCAGTGGGCAGGGATCACCTCCCTTGACCTTCTGGCAGTGCTCTTCCTCATGCAAGGAGSTTGTTGGTTTTCTGTGCTGTGAGGGCACATTACAGTTCGTAGTCAGCTTGCTGCCCACCCAGACCCTGAAGTCCTTCTCTGCAGAGCTGCTTTCCAGTTAATTGGCCACCAGTGTGTACTGGGATTATTTCTTATTGTTCAATTGCCTTGATATTGTCCCTCGTTGAACTCCATGGTGCTCCTGTCAGCCCATTTCTCCAGCCTGTCAAGATCCCTCTGGACAGAAGCATGAACCTCAGCTGTATCAGCTGTATCTGATCAGATTTGTATCATCTGTGAACTTGCTGAGGGGGCATTCTCACCCCTCATCTGATCCTTAATGAAGATGTTGAGCAGTGTTTGACTGTCCATCAGCCCCTTGGACACATCACTAGTGAGTGGCCTCCAGCAGGAGGGTGTGCTACTGGTCACAGCCCTCTGGTCTGTCCACACCATCCATTGTCCACATAYACTTTGTGTATGTGTCAGCTATGCTTATTTTAAGCCCAGTTGGTGAAAACTGCAGTTTCCAGATGGAAGGTCCTATCTGAAGCTGGAGTTCCACAGGCTGTGAATATCTCATGGGGAAGCTGTTGCAATCAATCAATCACCACAGTGCATTAGATTCTGTGATAAATAGGACAGAAAAGGCCCTTTTCAGCCTCCAACAGCACTTAATCCAGAGCATGACCTGATCCACCTGCAAACTGTTGTCATCATATTCTGCTCCCTGTTTTGCCTTGAGGGATGGTTACATCTAGCTTCCTGCTAGACACACTTGGCCATGTTGATTCTGCTCCACTTTTTTAAGAGGTCAGGTCTTTAGGCAAGCACTAATAATTGCCAGTGGTGTTCAGGGATTTATAGGTTTGTTCTATACCCTGTAGGCTTCAATCCTTTGCACTTGTTCAGAAACCCCTGGGATGGCTAGATGAGCTGGTTTGGTTTTTGCATTGGGCTCTTTTTTCTCTCCCATCTAAATTTATTAACATGATTTTCAATTACTTTTAGAACCCAGATAGTAATTTATTTTTAATTATCTACACTATGTAGCTGTAACTTGCTAAATAATCAGGTCAGTTTAAGGTCTCCCTCTGAAAATGAGTATTACAGCCATGGAAAGGCTCTCAATCTAGTTCTATTATTGCTATTAATTCTAATTAAAATAATACTTAGTACTTATCTAGCAGTTTTATGTCTGGAGTATTTTGTAAACATTTACTGATTCATTTTCACATAATTATTACAAGATAGGCAGGAAATAACAGTAAAAAATCTGCAGCATAAAGAGAAGAAAATCTCTTATCTACTATAAAAGGAGTTCATGAGTGAGTATAAGCCACAGACTCATTTTCCTGGAAGTCTGTGTGGTTCCCTGCTCACACACGTGGATCCACAGCAGCAGAAACCACGCATCCTTGGCAGCACATGAGCTAACTCACACTTTATTTTCTCTCAGCAGGGAATAGAGAGCAGAGAAGTTCACATCATCAGGTTCAGCTTGAAAAGAAGAAATGTAACCAGCCTAGCATCAGGATTTAGAGAGACAATAGGTCTCTCCATCTTGATTCAGGGCCACAAAAAGAATTGGATTCCTCAGCATATGGTTAAACACCAAGGGAAAAGGACTAAATAGACAAGATTGGATTGAAAGGAAGAGAATAGATCTGAAATTCAAATTAGGGAAGCAATGYTAAGTCCTTGGCCCTGTTACCAGATCTGACATTGACAGAGATTAGTCTTGGCACCATCAGTAATGAGAGAGTTGGGGTGCTTTTTAAGCTAAATTTGCTGCCAATATCTAAAAGATTTGCCATCCATGGATGAGCACATTGTGTCAGAAGGCCAAGAGCTATTAATACAGTCACCACATAATGAGTGGGGAAGACCAAAGGAGCAGCTTGTGTAAGATTAAAGGCAGTTCCAAGTCAACACCATTTCTGCAATGTTACAGTTCTGTGGATCAGCTACAGCTGAAGTCTGGAACTCCACTGCAAAACATCACTGATGCAAAACCACTGATCAGCACATTTGCCAAAAGATGCCCGGGAGGCACATACAAATCATTTCCTCAGGAACAAAATAAAAAAGAGATTGATGGCTTTGCTTCTTGGGAAAGAGTGATGCCAGTATGACAGTTCCAGGCATGAGATGGATGCAGAGTTGATGACCAGCCACCAGAAAAGATGATGAAGAAGCCATTGTCAAGTGCTTCTTTGATCTGTGTCATTAACATGCCATGGGTTGAAGCTTTCCAGGACTTTTGCCCTAAATGGGAAAAAGTTCATCAAAGTAAAGGCTGGTTGCAAGTGGTCCAGTGGGCAGGACCCACACAGTCAAATGAAGCATGAATCAGAGAAACCATTCTTGTCCAGGACTGGCCAGTTTTCAAAGGTGCACTGACAAGAGACTTTATTGCCATATAAAGGATAGACTGGGGATGCGCAAGAAGGGATGCTGTTTAGTGCAGGTATTCCCTCTGTCATGAGATAGACTGGTACAGGAACAAGATGGAAGAATATGKCATGGATTACTGGTTGTGAATGGCAGGAAATAGTGAAAGGCATGTACAGACAACAGAGAGGAACATCAGAAGTACACTACRATCTCAACATATTTTCTCCACTCACACCCCAAATGAGAAAGCCTTGTTCACTTTTACAGGGCACGACAGAGATTATGGCTGCTCTTTGTTCTTTTGAGATGTGGAGASTATTGGGGGCATATTTAGAAAGGACCTGTGATAAGAAAGGAGCATTTTCTATTTGAAAACTTGAAAACTTGAAACCTTTAAAAACAATCTGATGGCAAGAGCCCCAGCTCTGGTGGGCACTTTCAGGGAGACCCTGGCTTGAATGCAGTGTAAGTTTCTACCTTGGGTCAGCAGAAAACCTAGAAACCTCAGAAAATGTCAGCTTAGCACATCATTTTTCCCTTTTGCTTTCTTAAGGAAAGGAACTTGTATAGTTGTGAATTTCCTATCCCTTGCTGTGGACATCTGAACACTCTAAGTATTAAAGGCCAGGTCTGAGCAGCCTGGTCTAATGAAAGATGTCYCTGCATGTAGCACGGGGTTTGGGTTTAGATGACCTTTAAGGTCCTTTYCAACTTYAACCATTCTATGATTCTATGACACCTGCTTCGCCCTGAATGAGCAGGTCAGGAGTCTGGCATTTGCAGGAAAGGAACTCAATTTGTTTCACAAGCAGAATGTTACTGTGGCAGAGGAGCAAAGTCACTGGAACCTTTAACGAGATCTCTGGCAATCACAGCAAGGTAATCAATGCAGGAGCTTAGCCTACATGAATTTCTGGGCAAGTGCCCATGGAAACAAAACCCTGGTGGAGCCAAAYGTATTCTTTTCAAAGCACTGAATCATCTTTCCCTCAAAACATCTCCAGGTGGTGTGCAGTGTGGATGAAAATGTTGTCTCCATGCTGTCCCCAGTGCTCTGCTCTGTCAGATTTCCTTCAGTTTTGTAATTAGAACAGGAGCTGTACTGGCTTTCCATAGGCCCTGCTAAGGTCTTCTGCCCCGTCTTCATGAGTAGCAGTACACCRTGACCCAGGGGCAACATTCCCTGCACTTATTCTACATGGACATAGCCAACACCCTTCCCACTTCTCATGGGTATTGGGCCAGCACTGGTTTTAGAGGCTCCTGCTCTCTTTCCAATTCAAGTTCACTGCCAACCTGGTAAAGGAAATTGCTTGATAGTTTACTGAATAATTGAAGATTTAAGGYTAATACTTTGATCCAATGGGAAAACTTCAGCCACTGCCTCAYTTCATGTGCTTCACACAAACCAGTCTGTGCATTGGTGTCCTCACAGCCAAGTACACGAGGGGGTTCCTCATCCTCCATGTGTGGCACACAAACCGGGCTGGGCACACTGGAGCAAGGACTGGTGCTCACTTTGACTGTTCAGGTTTACTTGTGGCATTCAGATGATCATTAAATATCTGGTTTTAAGGCATGATGGGTGGAGTTTTTCAGGGACTGGGGCACATGTTGCAGGCTGTCCTATCAAGGGCACTGTGCYGGAGAGAGTCACAGGTCACTGTGTGCCTGCTGAAATCACCTGCACAGTGCCCCTGGACATATGAAAGCAATGATGGAGAAACGATCGCTCGACAAAACTCCACAATTATTCAGACAGTGAGAAAAACAGCGCTCAGAAAAATTTAAGAAAGARACCAGCAGCACCCATCTCTTGGGGTTAATGATTTGGCTTGGTGATCATGGAGGTAATTTCCAACCTTAACAATTCTRTGAGAAGAAAATTGATGCCAAGAAATGTGATATCCATRAGGAATGTGGCTGTGAGTAATGAATGCTGAGGCAGGGACACCCCTGAGGGACTGTAGCCATTGACCAGCCCATGCTGGGACAAGAACATCTAGAGGGACTGTGRCTGTAGGTGACAATGTAGAAGAGGGTAGATAGGTGTTTCTGTATGCTTTAAAAATCTAGTGTTTCTTTTAATTAATACCCAGAGAAGTTAGTAGGTGTGTGGGTTKACTAGAAACAACCTAAAGTAAGATTCCCCAACCTAAAGGTTTTCTGCCCATGATAAATGCCCTACTGCATCTCACTCTAGGGTTACCAGTGGTATCCAGAGTAAAACAGAAAGGATAACAGTAAGGGTAATGAGAACACTGAAACAGATCCTGGATTCAGAACAATCACGACAGAGTGAAAGAAACCTGGTAGGACAAACACTATCCAATTTCTTCAATTTCAATAAACATTACATGTATATATATATATATATATGTCATAGTATTTTAAATATACAAAGATATATTTATGTGTATATATTCAAATGCATGGGTGTCTTTGAAAATATTTTATATACACTTCTATTATACATTAGCATAGTTACATATTAGCATTTTTATCCATAAATTTTATATACAAATATTTGAAACAGTGCGCATAAAAATAATCTAATCCATATGCACTATACATATGCTAGGCACAAKATAACATCATAAACAATCAAAAGATTAAGCCATATACTTTATGGGTTCATATACTGATGCTCTGTCATTAGCGCTGACAGACAATAGCTTTCTACATTAAAACTCAGATTATTTTGAACTTTGAGTCTATATTAACAAAAACTTGATAGACTCCTGAAATTTGTTAGGGAATTATTTTTTGTTTCTTTTTTAAAAAAAATGTAATTTTAATCAAATGTGTCTTTCTATGTACATGTGTGTTCTCCTGAGGAAAAAAATAAAAGGAAGGTGTTTGAAAATTGTTTTTATGAATATCAGAGAAAAAAAAAAATCTCCTCCTGTTGCTACCAGCAGGTTYTGCTGTTCAGGAGTCACAAGTTCAGCTGATTCCTTAGCTCGGGAATGATGGGAGAGCTCATGGCCRTTCCTGTCCAGAATCTGCTGATGAGAAGGGACGGCATCCTGGAGACTACAAGGGCTGGCCTCATGCAGGAGACCAGCAATGCACCAGCAGTACAATGAACCCATTAAGTGAGAGAAATTTATACCTTAGAAAARATTATTGCAGTGTCTGCTAACAATACTTATGAGGACATTTTCCCTTGCTACGTAGCGCAATGCCATTTTTTCTTAATAATATTTCTGTTCACCTTTCATGACCTAACGTAACRTAATTCCTTAATCATGACAGTTTGACACCATATCTAAATTTATGGCTAAGTGTACCTTTCATTGAAGTCAACCCCCTGCTGGCATCCCAGCGGCCATGAAAAAGAAAATGTTCTCTTTCACTGCAGAAAAAAGCAAAGGTGTCTGCAAAAGAATAAATGAGCTACTTATCAAACTGCATTTTAAATCTGTGCTTTCTAATGTGGCAGGGTATTTTAAGTGACTTATTTTCCTTTTACTCTCCCTTGCTAATTGATTTTTCAGGTACTAAAACAAAAATCCAAAAAGGAAAATTATGTAAAAGAAAACAGAAGTGCTGATTGGAGAATAAATTTGATTTCTCACAGCACAGTCATGCTGTGGTTAGTTATCCAGCTGCTCAAAGGCATGCAAAAACTATTCAAATACATGCTGGCTGAGGGGAACCTTTCAGACCTGTTTATAAGCARTATGAGTATATCCACAATGCTGCCCATTTGGTGCTGAGTGAAATACTGTGATAGTCAGACAGACTTAAAAGGAATGGCTGGAGAGATAAAGGAGGGAGCTGTCATCTGTGTAGCAAAACCAGTCACATTTAAGCTGTTTACAGCAACATTGGTTGAGGGCTTGGTTTTCCTTTTAATGCCATTTTTTACTGAAATGTTGCACYGAAAAAGAGCTGTGAAGAGCTAGGGCAGCTTTGTGTGACAATTCATTTTGCTTGTGGATACCAAGAGAAATGAATGTATGTGGGCCCCCAGCATTCTCATTTCTATTGCCATTCCTCCAAAATGGAAATATCATGTACAGCAACCTATTCTTTATGACTTAATTTCCTTCTGCCCAAGCAGCCAATCAGAAACATAAATGGACAAAAMCAATTCTACAATAAAACTGTACGTGTATTATATCACAGCCATATTATTCAGAATTTGTGCTGTTTTTGCCTAAGGATCGATGGATAACTGAAACATAACAGGAAATATTTTGTTTGTTTGCTTCTTAAGGAAAAACAGAACCACCCAATTGATAATAAAAATCAGTATGTGCTGTTCTGTGAATGCATTCTAGCGTGGCAATTAAGTATTGAGCAAATAATAAACATCTCAAAGCAAACCTTTTACAGCCCAAATAACAGAAGTGAGTTATAAAATGTTCTTTTATAACAGGAAAAAGTGCTTCATTATAACTGGAAGCAACATGAAAYAACCAATGTTACCACTCAATTACTGGTGCTTTCTCAGCAGCCCAATGGAATACTGGGTATTGTTTGGAAGGAAGGAATTCTTCCATTTGAGTGTGTGAGCATATTCAGGACTTCTCAAATTTCTGTACTAAATCAGGAAAACAGAAAATATTTTCAGCATTCATCAAAGGYGGTGATGTTAGTCTCTTTTTAATCAAAGGGCCTTGAGAGCTATTTTACTTCATAAAAKTATCAAGCAAATTATTACTTTCTGTAATCACAGTACAAAAGATGTTGCCTGTCCAGAGTAGCTGCCCTTCATTTAGTCTGGCCTGCAAGGTGGAGAGTCCTCCGTGATCCTGTTTGCTGCCATGGGAAGCTTTGCTCATGCCAAAGTTCAGGCTGCTAATGACATTTGCTGAGCCTGGCTTCCCCTCTCAAGGACAGCTTGTCTTTTTGGACAGCACCAATCTCTCAGGGTGCCTTGGGACAAGGTCTTGCTTCAGTGAACCATGAGCCTTACAAGGCAGAGAGCCCAGCTCGTGGGAACATAACCCTTGGGGTTTCTGGAGCTCGTACCTCCCTATGAATGCCTTCCTTGGGAAAATGTCTGCAGCACTTAGGCTTGCAGTTTGGCTGTAGCCTGTTATGAGTGGACAGGGTCTCAGACAAGACAGGCTTGTCTCCTGGGCACCTTGTTTTCTCTTCTTCTTGATTACTTTGCTTGGGTAGTCAATTTTCATGGCATATTTTCTGGCACATTAGTCGAGAGTTTTGTTTGACTGGGAATGGCTTCCCTGGGTTGCGCCRTGTATCACTAATCAATAAGACAGACACAGAGACATAATGTGGAAATGAATTGATGCCTGTGAAGAGAGAAGAATGTGTCTAATTATTGCTGAGCCACCTGCCGTCACAGCCGGATTGGAACATCCCCACTGTTCGCTGCTAAGTTTAGCAGCCGCTGCAAGGTGTGAAGGCTTTCTGCCAGCATTGCAAGTGCCTGGCACAAAAGGGTGTCTTCTCCACAGCATATCCCATCACTCGAGCTTTTGTAGAAAAACTGGCCTCAAACTATCAGCACAGGTGACAGCAGGACAGGAGGTGTACAGCTCACCCCATTTCCCCAGCTTTTAGGAAGGAGCTTTGAAGGCAGTTTGAAACTGAGCTGGAGACATGACCAGGACCTGCAGGGCCAGCACTGACCTTGTTACATGGACATACCTGCARCATGCTCTGGTGCAGGAAACTGTTTTGGAATAAAGTTTTAYYKCTACAGGTTGTGAGATGCTTGGCARAGAYTGCCACAATTATCACCTTTTCCAGGTGGAAAGACTGAGGCAGGGACACAGTAGCAACTACTTTTTATCATCAAGAAAGCAGTGGTAGAGGCTTAAAAATGGACCCAGGTCTTTTGCAAAATCCCTCCTCCATGCACTTTTCCCTAGTATCTGTGCATGCTAGCTTCTTCAATTCTTCTGGAAGTCATTTGTTGTAAGAGAAAAGGAATGACAGATCTCACAAGAACAATTTTCAAAGCCAGTTACACTGTTTACATCATCTCTAGACCTACAAAGCTCAGAGATCTGTGTGGCCACCCCAGGTGTATTGCACTTCAGCTTTTGGCTGTTTTTTCCTAGGATGTAAGTGGTGCTCCTGCTTGTAGAAACTGTATTTATAATGCTTTGATATATTGCATTTTCTAGAGTCCTCCTGGTCTTTGGACAAATTGTCCCTTCCTTCTCTGCTTGCTGAAAAATGAAGCCTTTAGTTCTTCTCCCAGGATCAACATGTGTCTGGGATTCCCTGAACGCACTGAATAAATCACACTGATTTCTCTAGTGTTTTTGASCACCTGTCTTTTTAATATGATTGCTATTCTGACGCATGAAAAAATCTGCCAGCTCAACATTAGTCTCACGGTTGTAGGTTGTTTTTTTTTTTTTCTTTTAAATCAAACTGGCTATATGTCAGTCTGGAGAGTATGCTGTTTGTCTGCCACTGTGAAATATTTAATTTGCCATTCTTCTTCTCTTCCTTCATCCATTTCCAAAGGGACACACAGACAAATATGCAGGAAGACCTTCACTTCCTAAAGTAGAAWTACATAGGACTGTATGGGAAAATAGTGTAATATTTAATATTTGAAATACCTTACATTTTGGATTTCTTGCTTAAAATCCCTTTGAAGTTCCTTTTTTAATTGGATTTGACTTGGYAATTAATTATCAGCGGTTAGAGACAGCTTTACCTCCTCTGAGCCTTGCTCAGATGTTAATGAAAAAAGGACAGTTTGTATCTAATTTGGATTAGGTGAATAAACAACCCAAAAAAGGGGCTGTGTTTCTATACATAGTATCTCATTTTGTCACTCCTGGGGGAAGTACCTGCTGGGGGATGGCTGAGGTTAAAGAACTTGTGCAGCGAGGATTCTCACTTCTGCAGTGCGGAGGCATTAGGGTTTGCTCCGAGYAGATTTTCTTACCATGGTGCTGGAAACAGTCGAGCTCTGTCTCTCCCTCAACACACAGGCAGCTGCCCCAAATCGCTTAGAGGAACAGCCAAAAAGCACAGACAGAGTGTTCCAGGGTAGATGGGCACATTAACGTGGTGAATATATTCAGCCATAATCAGTGGGTCACTGCTGGGGGGTCAAACAACCCACCTCCTTGCTGAAGGATTTTATTTGACAGCAAGGTTATAGTGAAACACAGAAATCCAATATCCCCTTCTATAAAATACAGATGGAGAAAAAAATTACAAGGACTAAAATTATGACTTCATACCACATTTGGTCTGTCCTTCGCTCGGATTGGTAGGCTGTGTTTCAAAGCTTTATAATTGATATTGCTCATAACACTAGGGGAAAAGAGAAAGAGGGCAGGCTATAAACTAAGAGATTGGAGGTGTAAGACAAGCATATTGTAAAGTGACAATAGGGAACAAGGAGGCTCAGGGATCACTAGATGGCAGTCAGCTCTCCAGCAAGGATAATAATCGAGAAAGGGAGACATGAGCTTGTAGGAATACAAAAGCAGCATGGAGGAAAGCAGCTGTAATGCCATAAAATTCTAGAAATCATCTGAAATTTGCTTTGCTGTGAACCAGGAATCCCAGGCCAGGCAATGCTCTCTCGAAAGTGGTCTCATTGTGTCAATAGATTTACTGACATGAGGAGAGCAGGTGGGATTGATCTATGCACACACAAAGCAAGGAAGAGAAATTAATTCAATTTAAAAGAAAAAAGCTTAGAAAAAAAAAATTACATTGCCAAATCTTTCAGTCTTATATTGTATGTGAAAATGTGGGAGTTCAAACCCTAGCCAAAATTAATTTTTAGATATGGATTGCACACATTAATGTTACTTAGTTGCACAGTACCAGTGAGGGAGTGTAATGTATTTTAACAAGACTGAAAACAGTAGAATATCTGATTGTCTTCAGAACTTACTAATATTGTTTATTGGTTCTATTKCATTGTTCATGGTGCGTGTGCCTGTGCTAACTTCAGCAGAAAAGGAGAGGTATCCCTAGTACTCCAGCCACTACATAGGAATACTACATAGGAATTAAAATAACCTCAATTTGGGATCACCTCAGCATTTCCATTCCATGGTTATGGTAGAGAAAGGCAAAGATTTGGAAAATGAGAAGCCTAGATCAAACARTAGCTCTGGTTTATTTCACCTGCTTTTTTTCCAGTTCATATGAGAATCTTTTCCACTGTGGCACTCATTCAGAAATCTGGCAAACAGAGCTGAGTTCTCCATACAGTTTACTGGTATAATTCCTAACTTTAAGGGGCCCAGGATTGATTATGTGAGTTCCTATATACCAGCAAAGACCATAGGATTGCATTGAATAACATACTTTCCCACCAGCACTGCACMTTTGTGGTTGAAGTAGGGCTACATTTTTTAACCTTTGGTGTCATAAATTCACGTAGATGGTCACAATGAGAACAGGAAATTGTTATCATTAATCCTGCACTCTTTTTTAACTGTTAAGTCAAACTTGCCTTCATTATGGGAATAGAAATGCRTATTTTCAGAAAGTTATCTAGATTCCCTTAATGATTTGGAATGATGGAGAAATAACTGATTGTTCTGGTCATTTTCTGCTTCAGCATTACCCCAATAGGTGTCACTCAGACAGTGATTTAGAGGCACAGTGCCTAAAATGTACTGGTGCCTTGGAGGCAGAGCACACAGAGAAACCACTTCCTGAGAACACCTATGTTCCCTTGGAAATCTTATCTTGGAAATAGGAACAACTTCTTGACTTGCAAAATTTGTTGTGTCTGTCTCATTTTTCCAGATGGATATCCCTTTTTTGGCCCTGAAATTTAACCTCCAGTGTGCCTTTATCCCATATACTTAACCTTCAGTCCTTGGCTCCTCTCTGCTTAACTAGATGGCTCTTCTATGCTTTCTCCATGCAATGCAGCTCATTGAATCTGAACAAGTCTACAAGCTTCTCAACAAACACCAAAGATGACACACCTTCAGTCTGTCATGCTGAAATGCATTTTCCAGGCTTCAAAACTATCATGTTTTTCTCTGAACTCTGACTTCTTTCTTTTTGCATTATTTTTTTTTTTTTTTTTCAAAAACAGTGACAACAAGATCAGACCGGATAGCCATGACATTTTGTCAATGCTAAAGAAAGAGGAAGCTTCCTGGACTCACGTAAGAAATGTATCAGTGTTCCCACAAGCAGACAGGAGTTAGGACTAAACTGGTCACAGGAGTTTGGTAAACTCTCATAGTCTCAGTAAATTCTCACAGGAGTTAGAAGTAAACTGCTAGGAGATAAAGAAYAGCTGTTTATCTAATCAGATATCCAAGGCATTGCTTTGTGAGACAATCATCTAGACCATTTGGGCTATGTTATTTCTAGAGGACAACTTTATATTTGGCATCATTTAAATAAATAATTTGAGAACTTTCAGCACACACAGGAAAAGTGCTGATTCAATAAACTCAGAGGGACAAGATGGGGACACACATATTGCACATGATGAAACTATTACGTGTCTGATGTCTTGACTATATTCCCAGGCAAGCTGCCTTAAGAGCTCTCCAAGGAGTCYTCTGTGCATTGCAGCAGAGAAGCCTTGCTTTTATACTCTCTTAAATACAGGGAACTCATACATCATTATAGGAAGAACAAATTGTTCTCGGTGTTTCTGAAATAAAATACTTTAAAAAGGGGAAAAGTAAGGAAATGCTTTGGCTCATTAGGTTCATTCTGACTCTGCATGAATATTTTCTTCAAAGTCTTGAGGTTTTCAATGGAATTGAAATTTTTTGTGTGTCGACATCAGTAGAAAAATAGATCAATATTGCAGTTCAGATCAATAGCATTTATTTGAAGTAAATCTTCTTGATATGCCAGTTACCCCACTTGGGCTCTTATTTCAGAATAGTCTTGGATCATATTCTTCACTGAAAAAGCTAAAGTATTGGAAGTCCTTCCAACATGCTCCAGTCACTAATGGGGCTTAAATCTGCAGTTAGTCCACAGTCAAACCAATTTAAATAAGGATTGTTTGGTCTGGGTTCAGCAACAACAACRGTTTTGCTCTACAAATCTGATCATATTGAGCAAACCCCTTTGCAATTTGACACAGCTGGTGTACTCCAGCCAACCTAACAAAAGTGTAGGTTTGAATGTACACAATTTCTCAAACAATATCTTCACTAGCCTTCATTATTATTGCCTACTCTTTAAACTCCATCCACTCTGTTACCAGCCCCAGGCAGGATTCCTGGTTTTCACAAAGGCAGGTTCCCTGCAGTCTGATCTGACCTTTACAGATATCAATTTAGAGGCACCAGCTTGGGCTGTCTAAGAACAAAGCAGAGGATCTGATAGAACTAGGAGAATCTGGACTCCTCGAGGTTGCTCACTGATTTCTGATGCAGTTTCATCATGCTCTGTTGACCCACAAACCACAGAGGAACATGAGGGTCTCATTATTTTTAAGGGATCCAAGTCAGCCTCCTTTCATTATCTGGCAGTGGACATCTAAAGCTGAGCTATCCCCAGGAGACTGCTGTAGCCAGTGAAGAGAGATGGGTCTCCATATTTAAAATTTAAATGTTTAAAATAATTTAAAATTACATACATTAGAAACTCATCTTAGGATAGGACCTTTCCCCCAACAGAGATACTTTTTTGGTACACCAAAAGGAGCCAAAGGTAACTATGTCAGATTTGTGTTTTAGATGGAGATGAATCCTATCTGTGAACTGCTTAGAAGGAGATGGAAAACAAATACTTTGGAGAAGTAGAAAATTGAAATTTACATTTTCTACTGAAACCATTATATATCTCAGCATAATAAAATGCCCACAATTATGAAAATTTCCTTAAGTGACAGGACAGGGGCAGAGTTTGCTGTTGCATGGAAGAATTTAACTGAGATCAAAGTATTGTTCATAGTCAGAACAAGACACATGCAATAAGCAATTACCAATTAAGTGCTCCTCTCTCCAGGCTTTTTGTAGAAAAAAATGTATCTAGCTCTGCTGCTTAACATCATTGTCTTAAGCTAAGTTTCACCTGCTGAAGTCATGTAATTTCAGTGAATTTTTTTAACATTTTCCCTTTTATGGTGAGGATAAGGCATTTGTCATTTCTTTTCAGGGTGGTATATCATCTGTTTCACACCTTATARTTCTTTCTTTTACCTGCACTGCTGCTTTACTTGGCATCAGGAAAGTACCTCCATTCCCTTCCTTTTATTAATTTATTTCTGTTACGGAGTGAAGAAACAAGGATAATTCATGTCAGCAGACTGGGATTTAWGGATGTCATCACAATTCATTAAAATTGCCAAGTCCTGTCACTTGCTCCCTMTTATTCTGCAATACAGTTGGTACAGGAACTGACACACAACCATAATTAGATGGGAGCATTTGAGTTTTCTCCAGAGAGAAACATCTCTCTGCTTTATTGTCCCAGCTTAGTGATGTGCTTTGCACAYGATTCTTAGGTATCAGTCCTTTGCAACCAATATAAATTCTAGGTCTCTGTCTTCCATGGATTTCCTTCTTCCTTGATYCTTTTGTCCTCCTGTAATTAATATAGAAACCAGTAGGTTTGTATRGTTGCCTATAGCRTTTTAAAACAGCATCACTGCACTTRGCAAACAACTGCACTTTTRCTGGCTGGTGCTATGGATCACTCAAACAAGATGGATAAARGCCTTGTGAAAGAAAGTATATAAGCTTTTTGACCAACTTCTTTTTAGTGCAATTGTTTTTACAAGACTTCTTCCAAAGATGGRCCTCAGAATGAAGTTTTATCTCCCGGGCATGTGGAAGAAAGACTTGTAATAGCTCTGAGCTGTACATCACACCTAAATTCTGCTCATACATCTTGCTATTAAAGGCTTGACTGGCACTTAATTTCCATCTCTATCTAGCTGTTCCCCCTGGCTCCTTTCTCTTTCCTTTATTTCTTGTAACTTTCAGTTCTTTGTTTCCTTTCAGGAGWTCCTTCCTAAATTCAATGTATTTCTTCTTGATCTACTTCTCATGATATTGTCAGGTTAGAAGAGCTTTTCCTTCTTATAAACATTTTATTTAGACCATAGAACATAAGAATCTTCTTATTTATTTCAAGTGCTTTTACTTGTATTTAAGCAAATTTTACTGATTACTGATTACTGATTACTGTAATTAAGCAAATGATTTTTTGTTTTGTGAAGAGTTTTTAAAAATTATTTTCTTTATCTCTTCTGGTATCATTCCAAGCTGGAATTTTATTCCAAGAAAATGATGGTTTTGAGACAGGTTTCTTTGGCCATGCATCCAATGACTTCCTTTCACCATTTTAAGACAGAATTGCTCCCTGTTCCAGCTTAGCTGAAGGTGAAGCAGATTCTGTATTCTGCTGTATGCTTGCATTTTTTGCAGAGCCCTACAACAAAGACAACTCATCCCTKTTCTTGTGCTGATGATCAAACTAGGAATTAATGCTAAAGGTTAATCCATGCCCAAAGAGTGAGTCAACACTTTTTTGTTGTTGTTGACAGTGATTTTGGTTGTTTTTTTTTAAAGAGCAGGGAGGAACATATGGTGCTCCCTGACTTGCTCAGTTCCCAGACATATGGATGCCTTCCAGCCACCYCGATGGCAGAGTGGGCTGGGAACAGACCTAGTGCCAATGCCATAGGCTCACTTGAATGCACAGACCCCCCTCTGCTATGGGGGGAGCCCTGGGGGCTACCCASGTCAGCACTTCCAACAAAAAKCTRTCTTGAGGTGCTCCTCAGAAGATCRTAGAGWAGYGTCCAAAACATTAAAMGTGTGGCATATTAGTCACTGTCATCTTTTGTAGATTGTTTTYCTCAAGYTGAAAGGTTTTGGCAAGCTATGTGCTCAGTGTTAAACTCTGACTCTGAGTAACCAATAATGAACTACTTGCTGTCAGCAAAGATTAATTTATAAGYGTAATAATAGTTATATGCTTACTGTAAAATATTTCTAAATGGGGCTTGCACATATGGAACAAAGTCAGTTTTGTGACATCTCTTAACTCTGGTCCAGTTTCATTAACTTTTATTTTCTTCACCTGTTTCCACTGTCATTACTTTCAGCCTTGGGGCAGGCATTTTTGAAACATTCATTTTAATTATAGCACAATAAGAATGAAGCCCCTTGTGATATTTATCAGCAGAATACTCAAGAAATGTTTAATATCTTGAAAATAAATTGTGTTTATAGCACACTGCTTTCCCAACTGTAGAAGACTTTAACTGTTCATATATCATGCGTTTACCACCTCTTTAACATTTAAACAGAGCCTGGAATTTATACCCTCTGATGACTCACCAGTCCCTGCTGCTCAGATRTAATCCTCATTCAATAAGAAGTGCAAGTCCTGAGTGAACACAACTTATACTGCAGTGCTGACTGGGGTGGCAGAGCTCAGCAAAGTGGGTTAATAAATTCCAGCATGATCTATTCCCAGCAACAGACATCGTCACTCCAGAACCAGCTGTATCTGATCGATAATACACGAGGCCAGATAAAAGAGAAAGTGACACTGCTGGGTCCTCAACGCAGCAGCTCATTGCAAAACTTTATGGTGGACTTTTATTGGCCCCTGAACGCTTGAGAAATGCAACCTTTGTTGAATGAATGATTAACCATTTGCTGGGAGCTTGGGGACATGGAACAAATTATTTGTAGAACCTGCACGAGTAGGTTTTGGCACAGAGGACCACCTCTGACAGGCTAACTGTACCTTATTATAGCAGCAAAACAGTTCATAGATCCATTAGCAAGGAAGTGTTCATGGAAAAGACTAACTCGTCCCTCCTGGGAGCTATTAGCACGCAGTACTGCTGGCCTTTTCCTCTGACATGCGGATGGGTAAACATGACAGCCAGATCCTTGGCCTCACAGCCCTGCAGTTGATGTCTTTTTGCAATTAAACACRGGGCTGATTCTGCCATCATCTGTGGGCTTAGGCTGTAACTGAGATCAGCCCGTGACTTGGCACAGCACTGACCCTTGAGGGTGTCACCAGTATCTCCTTCACTGTTTTGTGTGACCCCGCTGCTTTGGCACCCACATCAGGTGCAGGTGGTGTGTTTAGGRGGTGAGAGCAGGTGTGGTAGCAATAGGTGTAACTTGCTGAAAGGATTGCTGGGATTATGTCTGTTGTCAGCCCAATCTGGCATGGGGGTGTCTGCAAATGCCCCCAACGTGCCTGGAGGCAGCTGTGTGGCTCTTACATGTGTGTCTCAGCTACTCAGAGTTACTCACACTGAGATATATAACTGGTGCAGCCTAAGGGACTCAATTTCACCAAGGTTATACTGATTTATCCCTCTTTATGATCTGACCATACGTATTTATTTAAAATGTTGTCAGACTCAAGGTGTCTCATATGCCTGTGTGCCCTATACTGCCTTTAGGATGAAATAGAGTAGCAAGTGACCAACCTCACTACTGGTACTGGGTATTTATGGCTGGTGTTGTCCCCTTCAAATGGATGCCTGGAAAACAACAGCTGACTGTAGCAAGATGGCTCAGGGATGAAAAAGTTTTTTAGCAACCATGAAATTGTAACACATCTTCTTCTGAAGGCCTGACCCTGCTTCTTTGTCTTCTATTGGGGATATGAATGAAAGCCTATCAATGGCAGAGGCACCTCTGCAGGATGTAGAAAGGGAAGAAGCAGGAATGTACCAGTTAGCCAYGGTCAGAACTTCCTCCTCACAATCCCACTCCAGGGCTATTGAGTAGTGCCCCTTCAAAACCAGCACAAATGTGAGATCATAGAATCCATTTAATGGCAGGTGTCGCTGTTCACATACTATATTCTGTTTTCCATGGCTCTGCCCTCAGCCTTGCCTTTTTAAACACAGCCTTGTTGGGTCCMGGGCTCTCAGTGAACAGCCGTGCACCGTGCTGTGTTCTCACACAATAGGTTTCTGATCTCAGCTGGCCCTTCAACAACCCTTAAGCTTTACTGCCACAAAYATCAACATATGATTTCAGCTAATAGATATCAATTAGTGCCAAGGCCTCCATTTTAAACTCTGAACCCTTTATTTTCCTGAAATAATAATTTGTGAACATAGACAGATTGAAGTGTGGAGTGCTGTAACCTTCTCGAAAACCCTTGTGTTTATTTGTGAAAGCAATTTTTTTCAGAAAGGTTCCAGGACTACACATGTAGYTGCAACTACAGGAATATACTGCAAGTAAGTAATTTTTCTTAGCTGTTCTTGTTGGAATTCACATAGTCCAAAAATTTGGAACATAGTCTGTGGTGATCATCATTTGTATTCTCTCCATAGCAAGCAAAGACAGACAGACATTCTCAGGGGCCAATTCATCCTTTGTGTCAAAGGTCCCCTAACACATGGCCCTACAGATCTGCTCTCTGGACAGTTCAGAAAACTGAATCCTTCCCTCACTAAAAGCATTCCTTGGAAGAGAAAATAAACTTCTCTGTAGTTTGCCATGCAAACTACAAACCTGTATGTAGTGTCCTTGTATCACCTCCATATCCATATTCTGCCTTCCTTTGTGCTTTATTCTGTCTCAAGCCATGAGATGGCTGCTGTAAAGATTACTCCTACCTATGTTAGAATTAAAATAGAACCAGAAAGAGAAATATCCTCTGTGAATCATAGATTTTGCAAAATGCTAACACAGCAGCATTTGTTTTCAGTACTTGTTCATGAGCCCACAGACCCACCCTCAAGTCTTAAAAGTTGTCCTTTCTGCAGGTCCATTTTGTGATAACCTGCAGCAGACCCAAGTGCTGGCTATCCTACTTGAAGTTAAAAGGAGGTGAAACTTGTAATACAATAATCACACTGAATCTGGATATTAAATTGTTTTATCTTCATGGCTGTGTTTCTTTCTTATCAGTGTAACCTATTTCRGTTAAAATATTTTCTATTGCCTTCTGCTGGAAACAATTATCTGTGTGCAAAGAGCAAGCAATGCATTTTCACAGATTAAACAGAGCAAGCAGAACGAATCACTGCTTCAAACAGTCTTATTTTTGAAGGAGAGCCAAGAGAGACATTGATTTAAAGAGTTAAGTAATTGGCACTTCAAATTTTGATCACACATATAAGGAAAAAAAAATTCAAGAGAACAGAAAATTCATTAGAATTTATTCAGAATGACAAGGTACAACAGAGCTTCTGAAAAGCCATGTAAAATAAAGGTTAATCAAAAAAAAATTGAGGCTGTCAAACAAAA
>NW_026623295.1:390055-392410 GCF_030028575.1 Malurus melanocephalus | reverse complement strand
TTTTTTTGTTTTTTGTTTTTGTTTTTGTATGTGTATTTGTTTTCCATTTTATTCAGGTTAAAAAGAAATTTCATCACTGGATGACATTTACCTGAGAAACTTCCGCATGTACTTCATAAATACAGCTTTTACCTTTGCAATGTTTGCACTCACCTTAACCTCCAGTAAAAGGCCCAGATTAGTTCATTGTAGAAAGTGTCTGATTTATTTAAATGTGCTTGGATCAGGTGTGTGAATAAAGACAAGCAGGCCAATTTCTAGATTGAAGGCTCTGGTCTGTTTTGCTAGCAGTTGCTGACCTTCAAGTTGTGCTAAAACAGCACAACATCTGTTTACCAGGCCCTCCAAGAAGATGGAGGAAGCATTTCACTTGTGCAGATCAACAAACCAAATACAAATCAGGCATGTCAACAACTTTTCTGTACCTCAAAGGAAAAAAAAAGAGAAAAGGGAAGAGAGAGAGTGTCAGTAGCAATGGAGTATCTCCATGAAAGCGGAGCAAGACTGAAGTAGTATAGGCTAGTTTACATTACGGAGGAAATTGCAGATTCTTAAGGTGAGAAATGCTTTTCTTTTTTCTAGGTTTTTTTATTGATCATATTCAATTGAACTAACCAGCTAAGAAATTGGTTGTAAAGATTCAACCTGGCTGTTTTTCTCTTGGCTGCTGGGCCATGGAATTACTCACAGCTTCGAAGTCAGTTGGATGAGACTTTTGGTATCAGAGCTATACCAAGACTGTATTTGTTACTTTCTTCTTTTCATAACTTTCTTTTTGCCTTTGTAATCTAAGACTTAACCTTTTCCTTGGGGAAGTAAAGATGGAAGGTGGCTACTGCATGCTCGTCTACTGTGAGGATGAAATTTTACAATAATGAGACACCCTGCTCCTCCAGTGGCCACCAGGCATGTACCATGGTTTRTGAAAACACCCCACTCCAGGCAGAGACCAAAGGAACACCAGCACAGAAACTCTGCCACCCCYACCATACCAGAGAGGAGGCAAAAATGCAAAATGACCAACACTGAGCCAGAAAGGAGGCAAAAAGGCAATATGCTCACTTCTGGTAACAACATACRTATTTATTTCTGGGAAACAGACAGATGACTACTTCAGATGGAAATGGGGAAATATATATTTTTTATTTCTTTAGTAAAGCAGTGAGTTAATGAAYAGCAACAAAGCAAAAATCTTGAGACACTGGCTGTAGATGTATCAACTGATGAGCTTGTAAAAATGCTGTTTTCATAGCAGGATACTGGATAAATCCTCTGAGATACAGTGACTGTCCAAAACATTAAACAGAGAAGACAGGAAATAAATTTTTCAATGTTTTCAAAGGATAATGTGCTGAAAATCTAACTATTGGTCCATCAATTTAATGCTTACCCAGGGCAAAATCTCAGGAAAGCAAAAGAGGATAAAGAATCAAGGGTGAACACCATAATTAATACCAAACAACATAGTTTAATGAAAGATAAAACTTTAAATATGTAGGAGTTTCATTTATGGTAGGATTTCTAGTCTGAAAAAGTCTGCATTTGTTAAAAGAGCAGAGTTATACAATGCCATAAGACTTTCTCATTTAAAAATAAAGAACTACTCGAACTTCAAAGTACAGAGATGAAAATTGAGAATTTGCTAGAGATACTTTAAAAGAAAATACTAAATGGGAATCATCTTTCAAAAATAACTTTTCTGTTAGGGTTTTCTTACCCAAATGTAGTTCAAGGGAGTTCATGGATTGGGAGGGAAGGCAAGAGAAATTGGTGGTAAAGACTGTGGTTGGCACTAACGGAATGAGAGATAAAGATAGCTCCTAGAGAGAGGTCCAGGCAGCAGGAAAAGMTGGCTTGCCTTCTTTTAATTAAAGAGCTAAGTGCAAAGATCAAACGGCTAGGAACAAGGAATGGGGGCTCAAAGAGAAATAAAAAAGTGCATTAATGTTGGCAGAAATAAACCCACTCTTTTTAATGAGAGAAGATCAGAGTGAGTTCAGATGAAATCCCTAGAATGGTTTGAAATTTGGAAAGTCTTGACTGAAGAGGCTCAGGTGAATTTTCTCCTTTCAAACTTGCATTTCTATGCAGTCACAGTCACAGTGAAAGCTCCTGCCTCTACCAACACTGTCAGCATCTGCTGAGTGCCTGCCCATGGCTGCTACAGCACCTGGTTCTGCTCAGAGCAGGGTCACCTGAGGATGGGAGCTCAACAGCCTCTCTGGACACTGTCTGACAAGCTTTACAATTTAAAAAAAAAAAAAAAAAAAATAGAAATGAGCATTTATTTTCTACTACAATTTATTTGATGCAGAATTCTCTCCTGTTTGGTGGGAGATAGATGTGAGAATGTGA